>NC_058131.1:596086049-596262772 GCF_016433145.1 Gracilinanus agilis
CACACACACACACACACACACACACACACACACACACACACACACACACACGTTTTCCAAAGCATCTCAGTGTAGTGGTTGGAGGAAGAGCCTAACGTTCTTGAATTCTGTGCCTCTTATATATTCTACCCAAACTTTTAAAGTAGTGAACCAAGGTGACTAAATTTAACCCAACATTTTGCCCTGAACACTTTTCTTTTTGAAGAAGACTCCATCTTTTTTCTTGGCTCCCTTTAAAGAAACAAAAAGTAAAATGAAATAAATAATCACCCCAGCTTTTTGCTTCAAGTATTTGGTGATGGTGGTTTTTTCCTTAGTGGGACATTATGCCTTGTTTTTATAAAGGAAAAAATGGGACATAGGAGGTCATGTGATTCTCTCAAGGCCAAGCACAGATGAGATGAGAATTTGGGAGGTTAACTGGCCCCCAGTGATTGCACAAGCAGATTGCTCTCTCCTTGAATTTTCATCCACTCCATTAATGGTTGTTGTCTATAAGCTGAGCTCTGTATCATACATTAGACTATATCCATAGTACCTGCTTTGTGTCTGTCTGCATATTATGCTGATTGAGACAGCAAATGTTAGTGAGACTTGGAGAAGGAAGATACTAAATAGTTGAGGCTTTCTGTATTCACCAGCCTGCTACAGAAAGATAAAACCTGACAGTCTTCTTTTCTTCCCTGTTGCTCTGCCAAACCACAACCAACTTATTCTTATTGCTGTACATTGAAAGGGTACTGTTCTGTTTATGTGCATGGAGCCTTAACATATTTTTTTCCCCCAAAGCAGATTTTTATATTAACTCTTTGCACTGTCAGGTTTTCAGGAAATCAGCAGAGTGGAATATATAGATGCCCGTTTTGGATATAGGCATTAAGAGAATTAAACTATGTTAGAGGGTATGGGTGAGGGGTGATCATAAATGTGTATGTTTTTTAAGTCCATGTGAAGGAATCTGGAAGAGAAAAGTAATGGGTATGCTATTAACTAGCTTTGTGACCTTCTTCTAAGTTAACCTATCTAGAGTCAACTTCCTTATCCATAAAATGAAGAAACTGATTAGATTAGCTAGCTAGAAGATCACTTCCACTTTTAGGAATTCTCCTCTTACAGTAGAGAGTCAACTGAATTGTGGGTGGAGTAACATTGGTTTAATATCATGTAATCCACTCTTCCTGACACATGTTCTCTCCATGTGTTGGCCTTAGGAGTAAAAGGCCACTCATTATTTCACTGAATCACCCTGTCCAAATGTGATGCACAGAAAGAAGCTAAAATTCTCAGACCTTTCTTACTAGCTCAAGAAACTGTGATGCAGTCTAACTTATACCAGCTAGCTCATGAATAAAAAGGGCAACTTCCCACTTCATTTGGCCTTTTGAGGTAGCCTCCTTACTATGTGTCCTTTGGGGGAAGCAAGTGTAGGTATAAGAGATCTATTTGCTTGCTGTTAAAATGAATTTTCTGGAATTTAAAATGAGCCAAATTTATAGTAGATATTGAAAGTTTTTTTAAAAAAATCTTTTCTTAAATTGTTTGTTGAGTAAAACTGGAAATAAGCCCTTTTGAGATCATAAACGCTGTAAATTAAAGTTCATGAAAAAATTACAAAGGTTAATGTTTGATATGCACTTAGGGAGAGTATGTGTAAATGTTAAATCCTCTAGGTTCTTTTTCTTTTCTTTTTCAAACTCTCATCTTCTGTCTTATAATCAATACTAAGTATCAATTCTAAGGCAGAAGCACAGTAAGGGCAAGACAATTGGAGTTAAAAGTGAGTTGCTCAGGATCATGCAGCTAGGAAGTAGCTAAGGTCAAATTTGAACCCAGCTCCTCCCAAATTCAGGCCTGGTACTTTGTTTACTCTACCATCTAGCTTTCTAACTCTAGGATCTTGAGCTAAATTTCTTTGTTTGAGGCACACCTTTCAAATTTTGAGAGAAAAATATACATGAAAATGATGACAAGTAACCATTATGATATTGTTGAAACTGGTCAGTTGTACTATAATGCTTTTATTATTTGCTATTATTCAGTGATTGATAAAGTTGTTGTGTAATAAACACACTTAAACTCAGCTTTTTTTCCTTTTCCTTAGTCAAGTGTTTATTTGGAGGTTCTTTATCTTTCTTGCTGCTTGCTCTGTATTTTCTTTATCTCATTATAAATACCTAGTTTTGCCATTTCAGTTAAGATCCAATGTCTTCTTTTGGGGGGAGATATATTTTTGTTGGATCCATTGTGTATATTATATATGTGCCTAAAACATATCAATAACACATTTGGCTGCTCTTTAAGCTAATGTTCTAAGAAAACAAGACATATCCAATAACATAGTAGGTTGCATTATTTGAATAGTGCTTCAGTATTATTAGAATTATGGTATTTAGAGCTGGGAGAGATCTTTGAAATTACATTGTCCCTTTGTTTTACAGATACAAAAACATGAATATAGAAAGGCAACTAATCAAAAAACAGAACTAAGATAAAAATCCAAATTATTTGATTCATAGCCCCCTGCTCTGTCTACTGCCAGAGATCATAACCTGGGATCTATGAACTCTTTTTTAAAAAAAAAGATAGATAGATAGATAGATAGATAGCTACATATATAACTATAATTCAATATAATTGGTTTCCTTGGTAATTGGATATATTTTATTTTACACATTTAACACATTATACTCAGAATGGGCAATATAATTTTCTCCAGGTTCTCAAGGGAGACCTTGTCCCCAAAAAGACCCTGTATATGCCATGCTTACCTAATTTCAAAGGATAACAGAGGAAAGAAAAATAATTATTTGCAATTGTTTTCAGTGATGACAAACTATTTCCTGCGGGCCAGATCCAGGCCATATATGGTTTGCCCTACGTAGTTTGCCACTGTGTGATGGGCAAACTATGGACTGGATCTGGCCCGCGGGATTAGCCCATCACTGGTTTAGGTTAGATGAAACTTTACTTTAAAATAATATTCTTTTTTTAAAAATAACTTTTACCTTCCATATTAGAATCAACACTTTGTGTTAGTTCCAAGGCAAAAGAATGATAAGGACTAGGCAATGGGGGTCAAGTGACTTGCCCAGGGTCACACAGCTAGGAAGTGTCAGAGGCCATATTTGAAAATAGGACCTCCCATCTCTAAGCCTGGCTCTCAATCCTCCGAGCCACCAAGCTGCCCCCTAAAATAATATTAAAGTCTTTAGACTATGCTAAGCTATAATTAAATTTTGCTAAATTGACCTCTTTTCAGAGGATCAAGTTTTCCAAAACTGTCCTTTGTTTCCTAAGAAATGATAATAGGGATCAATTAGAAAAGAAATATTTAGTTTGAAATCAGAAGTTGCTGTTAAAGATATGAATCCAGAAAAAAAATCTTTTGGAATCTGTTCTTATTTTAATCTATTTTATTTTTTGTAATAGCAGGGAGGCTACTTGCTATATACTTTATTTAGAAAGATGGTTCTAGAATCATCTGATGAAAACCACCACTGCTATGTTTCTTTTGTGGAGATTCAAGTTTCCTTTAACAACATTTTAAAAAAATTTAAGGTCAGCTTTATTTAAAAGTTTCATTCTCAGAGGTTTCATTAATTTGAGGCATCACTGATATGTTTCGCAAATGATCTGTGAATAAGTTTATTATTAACCATATGGAACATATACTTTGGTGAGCCTTGTCACAATAACCACAGTCCTAGCAGCCAATCACAGAGGAACAAATATGTTAAAGTAAAACTATAAAAATCTACATACATACAAAAATACATGTTGAGTGTTAGGTTACTGGGAAAGTCTTTTTTTCTTTATTTTTCAAAAGCTTTTTAAGAAAGCAACTTTTTTTAATTAGATACATACCTGATGTTGAAATTCCAGATATAAGCAGCAAAGTGACTGAGTTATCATGTCACTTTATTAATATTATTATAATATTAACACATGGTTCTTGAGGGCTACTTTTAAGTGTAATATAGGCCTTGGAATATTTTTTATTAATACCCTCCTCCATTAATCTTTTTCTTCAGGCTTTATGGTAGACTGAATTAATTTCTAAGAGCTTATTTATATTCTTGTTATGGAGGTAGAGGTTATGTAAAGCAAGTAAGTAGTGGGATTTATTGCATATCTATTTCTGACATCCTAAAGATATTCTGTCACAGATATCTCCCCAGAAAAGCAAACTGTTGAGTTTTCATTTTTTTATTTATTTATTTTTAAGGGTTGTTTTTCCATTTTTACGTGATTAATTTTCTTTCCCTCCCCTCTTCCCTCCTGGAGTTGATATGCAATTCCACTGTGTTATACAGATGTTATCACTTGATACGTATTTCCGTATTATTTGTTTTTGCAGTGGAATAATCTTTTAAAATCCAAACCCCAAATCGTGTATTCATATAAACAGGTGATAAGTCATGTTTTTCTTCTGCATTAGTTGTCCTATGGTTCTTTCTCTGGATGTGGATGGCATTTCTTCTCGTAGGTCCCTCGGGATTGTCCTGGATCATTGCATTGCTGCTAGTAGCAAAGTCTATTACATTCGATCCTTCCACAATGTTTCACTTTCTGTGTATAATGTTCTCCTGGTTCTGCTCATTTCACTCTGCATCAGTTCATGAAGGTTCTTCCAGTTCTTCTAGAAATCAAGCAGTTTATCTTTCCTTTCAGCTTAGTAGTATTCCATCACCATCATATGCCACAATTTGTTCAGCCATTCTGAAATTGAGGGACACCCCCTCATTTTCTAATTTTTTGCCACCACAAAGAGTGAGGCTATGAATATTTTTGTACACACCTTTTAAATTATCTCTTTGGGGTACAAACCTAGTAATGATATTGCTGGATCAAAGGTCAGGCAGTCTTTTAAAGTTCTTTGGGCAAAATTCCAAATTGCCTTCCAGAATGGTTGGATCAATTCACAACTCCACCAGCAATGCATTAGTGTCCCAATTTTGCCACATCCTCTCCATCATTTATTGTTTTCCTTTACTGTCATGTTGGCCAATCTGGTAGGTGTGAGGTGGTACTTCAGAGTTGTTTTGATTTGCATTTCTCTAATCAGGAGGGACTTAGAACACTTTTTCATGTTATTATTGATAATTTTGATTTCTTCATCTTCAACTGTCTATTCATATCTTTTGACCATTTGTCAATTGGGGAATGGCTTGATTTCTTGTATATTTGACTTAGTTCCTTATAAATTTGGGAAATTATACCCTTGCCAGAAAATTTAATTATAAAGTTTTTTTCCCAGTTTGTTGCCTCCCATCTAATTTTGATTGCTTTGGTTTTGTTTGTATAAAATCTTTTTAATTTGGTATAATCAAAATTATTCATTTTACATTTTGTAATGTTCTCTATCTCTTGCTTGATCTTAAATTCCTTCTTTTCCTATAGATCTGACAGTTATACTAATCTATTTTCACCCAATTTATTTATGACTTCTCTCTTTATATTTAAGTCAGTTACTCATTTTGAATTTATCTTGTTATAGGGTGTAAGATGTTGATCTAAATCTAATTTTTCCCATACTGTTTTCTAATTTTCCCAGCAGTTTTTGTCAAATAGTGAGTTCTTGTTCCAAAAGTTGGTCTCTCTGGGTTTATATAAGGGTGGATCAATGGAATAGACTAGAGGTAAATGACCTTAGTAAGATAGTCTATTCCATTGATCCACCCTTATATCTCTTAGCCAGTACCATATTGTTTTTATGATGACTGCTTTGTATTACAGTTTAAGATCTGGTACTGCTAGGCTCCTATCCTTCCCATTATTTTATTAGTTCCTTTGATATTATTTGTCTTTTGTTCTTCCAGATGAACTTTATCATTTTTTTCTAATTCTATAAAAAAGTTTTTTGGTCTTTGATAAGTATGGCACTGGATAAGTAAATGTAGGATTGTCATTTTTATTATATTAGCTTGTCCTATCCATGAACAGTTAATATTTTTCTAATTGTTTAGATCTAGTTTTATTTGTGTGAAAAGTGTTTTGTAGTTGTGTTCATTTAATCCCTAAGTTTGTCTTGGCAGATAGATCCCGAAATATTTTACATTGTCTAGAGTGATTTTAAATGAAGAAGCTGTTAAGTTTTCATTTTATTGTCAGTAAGTTCCTCCCAAAGGATTCATTTGGCTCTCAAAAGAAGGGGACCTCTGACCGACTATGTCTCTTTAGGTCTGAACCTAGAACTAGGAGCAAATACAAAAAAAACTTACTCTCTTTTTTTCCTCCTTAATTCTTTTTAATATTATTATATATTTTCCTCAATTACATGTAAAAACAGTTTTTAAACTTTGTTTTGTTTTTTAAATTTTTAGTCAAACTATTCCCTCCCTCTATGTAACAGCAAGTAGTCTAATATAGATTTTACATGTGGAATCCTACATGTGCAGATCAGTCATTTTATGGAAGAGAATTTGAACCCCCTCCCCAAATAAACCAACCCTAAAAATGAAGAAAGTGAAATATAGTATGTTTTGTATTTAGACTCCATCATTTCTTTCTTTGGAGGCAGATCTCTTTTACTCTTAATGCATACCTTTCTCCATCCCAAAAAATCGAAGAACGCCCAGCGAATTACCTAATGGCTTCTGCTGTTATTTTGTTGTCACTTTCTTTTGGACCCTCCCTTTTATTTCACTGATATAGGAAACTCCTCCTACCAATTCAGATTGCCACTTGCTCTTCAACTTAAAATCTGAGAGAGCCTTCTGGAGTACTGGGACACAGCAAATCCATCCCTCTCTCTACTGTACTGCACTCCTCCTGTTCTTAAATTCCCAGAATATAAAGATTCAGGAAAGACATTTCTTCATGAATAGCAGATAAATAGAACTACTATTTGTAAAACCACAATAACAGTATGAGGAAATCAGATTACTGAATATATCCTTGAATATTTTTAGGTTTTATAATATGAAGCCTACATTTCTAAGTGTGATGGAATGAAATTGAGGAGTGTTGAAGTTGTTAGCATTTAAACTCCAGGAACTGTTGACAATAGCATTTTCTTGTAAAGGACAGTACTTTAATTCATTTTTTTCTTGAAATTTTTCCAACAAGTTATTTTGCTATAAGTTCTTGATCTTTACATATATTAAGCACTATATCTTTTCTTTTGTTAGGACTACTTAAGTATACTTAGCATGGTAAACCTTGGGGCACATATCCATCCAAAATTTAAGAATAAAATTCTCTTATGTGTTATAGCCTTCTTTTTGTACATTTTCTTTCACCTCCTCCTCTTTTAAAATCTCAGGTCACATAATGAAATTTTTGCCTAAACCAGAAAAGATCAACATATAATAGTGTAGATTAGCCTATTGACCTTCTTATAGATGGTTCATGATTAAAATGTGGTCTCTGTCTGTCTTGTCTCTGTCTCTCTCTCCCAACCCCTCCTTTTTCATTCTTTCTTGCTCTGTACATTAAGACATTTGGATTATTTATGGAGGGGGAGATGTTGAGAATAGCAGTCCTCCTTATCTCTTCCTTTCCGAGAACTCTTCTCTGTCTACACCTGAAAAAAGAAGAAAGCAGACCAGTTAAGATTTGTTCAGTATTTTTGTTCTCTCAGACCATTTAACTCATGTGGTTTCCCATATCCCATATTTAAAGGTAAATATTGCAATTTTTTGTTATATGTGGATGTTCCTACATTCCAAAACAAATATATGTTCCACAACCTGGGATTCCATTGCTTTTGAGATGCCAGTGCCAGATAGTACTGGAAAAAAAGAAGAATAAGTATGAAATTATTAAAATTAAAAATAAATATGAAATTGTTCAGAGGTGTTACACATAATTTTAGGTAGCCTGCCCACATGCTTCTCTAATGAATGACTGTGTTTTTTGCTTTTGGAAAGAGGATGCCTTCTTCATGGAAGAGAAGTTAAAGAAAAATATTCATTCTGTTTCCAAGAAGGGTCTAGGCCCTAGGGCCTATAGATCTTTGATTTTTGTCAGTGACACATTCCTTGCAAGGTCTCCCATGATGATCATCCTTGATGTCTTGCTGATAGTCTGCCATGTGAAAGAATGTGAGATTGTAGGCCATATTTTATTTGGAGAACTATGCACCATTTTGTCCATTTTTCTTATAAGTGTTAACACTAACTCGACCAGAAGTGGTAAAGGAAAAAAAAAAGTGGTGAAGGGCAGTGGTTAGAAAATATGGGTACCTTAGACAATAAATTTATAACTGGAAGTGATCTCAGAAGTCTGTCCAACCCCTTCATTTTACTGATTAAAAAAAAATTGAGATAGAGAAGTTACGTGATTCCCCCAGGATCACACAGCTTGTCAGCATCTGAAGAAAGATTTGAAGGTCTATTTTCCTGTTTCTAAGTAGTTTCCACTTCATCTGGATGTTCCTTACTATCTCTATCCTGCTGATCTGTTCCATAACCTGCAATTTTTATTTCATTTGTTCAGTCACTTAATTGATATTTATCAGGTGCCTACTGTACTCTACTGAGTGATTCTGGGTAAGTCACTTAAGCTCTGTCTGCCAGAATTTTCTCATTTGTAAAATAGGAATAAGAATTGCAATTACTTCTTAGAGTTTTTGTAAGTGAGACAATACTTTTAAAGTACTTGGCAGTTCTTAAAGTACTACATAAATGTGAGCTGCTATCATCATCATTATCAAGTAAATGGAAAATGTTTATGAAATAAATACATAGTGATAGAGGGGAATCATTAAAAAGTGAGAGTATCAGAAAAGCAGTTATACTTGAGCTAATCCTTAAATTAATGGTTCCAAGAGGTGAAAGGGGAAGGAAAAAAGTGCCTACAGTGTGGGAGTTCTTTGCCAAGTATTTTAAAAGTATTATCTCATTTGAGACACCCAACAACTCTGTGAGGTAGGTGCTTTCATTAGGAAACTGAGGCATAAAGAGGTGACTATCCAAGGATCACACAACATAATAAATCCAGTCTGAGACTGGATTTGAAGTCAGATGTTCCTAACTCTAAGATCCAAACTCTTTCCACTTGTGCCACCCAGCTAAAAGGTGAGAAGGGAGACCATTCTAGGCATGAGATGAGGAGATGAAATGTCACATATGGCCTATTTATTGACTGCAGCTGATATTAATTTTTTAAAAACTCTTACCTTCTGTCTTAGAATCAGTACTGTGTTTTGGTTCCAAGGCAGAAGAGTGGTAAGGGCTAGGCAATGGGGGTTAGTTAGGAAGTGTCTGAGGCCAGATTTGAACCTAGCACCTCCTGTTTCTAGGCCTGGCTCTCAATCCACTGAGCCATCCAGGTGCTCCCTCAGCAGATATTATTGAATATTTAGTTATATAACCTCTAAATGTAATCTTCCCCTAGAAGATTATATAGGAAATTATTTTGTATTTCTCCCTTGCCCTTATATAATACTGTGTATCATGCTTAATATTTTGTTGGTGTTACATCCTCTGCCAGTCTAGAGTCTGCCAAATACAGAGACAATATCTTATCTAAACTTTGAATCTTCCTCACCCTTAGCTCAAAATTGTTATATAGTGAATGTTTATTTAATTATTGAGTATATACTATTTATTTTGGTGTGGGGAATAGGAGGAGAGTAGGAAGGGGAAAACTTTATGGCATGGTTCCCATAGGTATGGCATAGGTTCCCAGGTAATTTACTTTCATACATGTATCTGAATAACTACATAGTAAAGCTATATATGATATATGCCATAATATTTGTAGATTGAATTTGTGGGAGGAGATTACTTTTATAGTTCTTTCAAATATGGTGCATCCAATAGTCCATATATATTGGATAAATATCCCTGAGGAACCAGGTATAGATGTAGATCTAGTGACCGTCCTGAAGATCTTTTAAAATACCACATGTAGCATTAACAGTTCAGTACCCAATTCAGAGAGCTTAAAATTTAGAGAGATTCTGAAATATTTTGGTATTGTCTGAGGACAGAAAAGTAGAATGTATCTTGAAGCTAGCTGAAGCCTAGGTAACTCCAGTATAGGTGTAGTTCTTAGGATTATAGATTCAGAGCTGAAAGGGAATCTTAGAGCCATTTTGTCCAACTCATTTGAAGACACAGAGATTGAGAGAGATGGAGAGATTTGTCCAGGGTCACACAGGTCATCATTACCAGAGTAAGGATTTGGACCCAGAGTCCCTAGGAAGTTCAATCCAACACTTTCCCACTGTACCATAGCTGCATCTAAATCTTCCTTTGTTATTGAGTAGAAGAGAAAGGTAACATTATTAAGAGAAATAAATGGGGAGACTTTTGAGAGTAAATGAAATATGCTGCTTTTTAAAAGTCTGGAATTAAGGATAAAAAAAGAGCAATACTTCCTTTTCATTATTTCCATTCCTGTGGTATGAATTGGTCCAAAATATATTTGGCTGTTTATCCAGCATCATTAAAACTCTTTTCATGGAAGTATGGAGTTCAAAACAAAATAAAGCTTATCCTCCAGATTCCCCCTCTGAAATGTTTCCCCTCCCATCCTTTGTTTCTTTATGCTTCTAAAACAGAACTTCTTTTCCTACTTAGCCTCTTTTTTATTCAGAGCTGCATAAGTACTTTGCCTCTGTTCCAGAAGCCAAGTCCCAAATTTCTCCTAGTGTTTGTAATAAAATTTAAGGGGAAAAAAAAAAAAAAAAGAAAGAATTGACATGACAGTCTTAGTATTTGGCAGAGTACTGTCCTCAAGGGTTGGTTGCAATGATCATTATTTAATGATGGCAGTATCTTGATTAAAGTTAGAACATAGCAATCTTATTTATTTCCTAAGACTGTGTATTTCATAATTTCCAGCAATATTCCAGCTTTAAACCTGGTTAAAGGAAAAAAAACAGTAGGAAGGGCATGTCCAGTATAATTATGATATTGAACCTATATACCTGTAACTGGAGTGCTCTCTGGATGAGTCCCCAGGATCAGTCTGTTTGGAACTTTAATCACTTTTAGAACCTATTGACCAATGTGAGGGAGGGAAGAATAAATATGGCTGCAGACTGAATTGGTTAAATGCCTAAAAGGTGTGATTACAAAATAATGATTCAGATTTTATTTATCAAGTCCATTCAATAAGTATTTATTTAAGTGCTCTCTATACATAAGATTCTGTTTTGAACAATGGTGATAGCATTAAAATCAGTACATAGCCTCCAAAATTGTGTGCTCTTAGGTATAATATTCATTTGGTTGTAAAACCATAAAATTTAATAGATTATAGGTCTCTTAGAGACTATTTAATATCCTTTTCTTCATATCATGAAAGTAATAATGATGATAACTAGCAGCACCTTTAAGGATTGCAAAGCTCTTTAAATCTTATCTCATTTGATCATAACAACAACCTTAGGAGAAGTAGGTGCTTTTATTATCCTCATTTTTCAAAGGAGAAAACTGAGGTTGATGTTACGTGATTCTCCCACAGCATGCAGCCAAGTCAGTGCCTACAACAGATTTCAAACTCAGATCTTCTTGAATCCAAATTCTGCACTCAAACAGGACACCTTCTAGCTACAAGAGAAAGTGAAGCTCATAATGCTAGTAGAATTGGATCTGTATTCTAGCCTTTTGGACTCACAGTCTAATATTCTTTTTATTACACAATAGTCCCTTCATTAATTGCTTTCTTTCCGTGCTTGTATTTTGACACTAAAAAAGAAGGGGTATAGTGGGAAGAGGCCAGTGAGGTAGAAAAAAGTGCCCACTGATTGTAGAGTCAAACAGTCTGTGATCCTGTCACAAGCCTAACGTTACCGTGTGCCTGGGCTGGTCCATTACTCTTCCTGAGCCTTTTGGCTGTTTCTTCCTAACATGAAGAGGTTGTATGACTTCTGAAATTCCTTCTCTCTAAATCAATGAGTCTGTGAATTTTATTTAAAGTTTAAAAACAATGCTAGTTTAGTAGGGTGCTTCCCTTCAGCAGTTCGCCATATGGTTACATCTGCTTATGCTGAAGGCAATTACTGTTTTAGTTAAATTTGCATAGATTGGAGAAATGAGAGGGTCTCTCCACATGTTGAATCCTCTTTCGTGACTTCTTTTCTTCCCTGTATGAACTTGCTCTGTATTTCAATGCATGTATTTCATGAAAATTCTCACCTCCTGGGAACATCTTTGGTTATAACTGGGCATGGAGTAGAGTGTACATGAGTCATTCAGGATTCATTGACTCCTCTGAGGCTGTTTTTCTGGCAGTATTACAATGAAAAGCTAATTCTTAGGGAGGAATAGATGCCTAGTCACCAGCTGGTTCACCCAGCTAGGATCTGGCTCTGCATTTAACATGCACTGCTTCAAAAGCAAAGGACCATATGAGCTTCTTAAAAATAAATACATAATTTATTACTTGTTATCTGTGGAACTAACAGTTTTGACATTTCACAAAAAACGTTTTTCATTGGTTATCTTCTTTCTGGCAAGTTTTAATTTTTAATGATCAATCATTAGAAATAATAAGTCAAACGATCCCTTATTATTCTTGAAGATATGAGTTAATCGCAGCAATTTTCTACCCCAGGTGGTGTTGAGTACTGTTCTCCACCTTGTGTACACATAGGAACCATAAGTAATTGCAATGTTATCTTGTGTGCATGCAGTGAATAAAATAAATATTATTTTTAACATAATTAAATATACATATTGCCCTTACAAGGAGTTCTTTGCATCAAGGTAATCACAAGTCCAACTCCTCTCTAAACCACTTATTTAGAAATATGTCTGCTATTCCCTTCCTTACTCCCTCCTCCCCACAAAGAAATCATTCACAGCTATACTTTAATTAACAAATCTAGGAATGAAGCTCTTTTTTTATCAAGTTGATATGGTTTGAAGTAAATGGGTGGAAAAGTTGGATTCTCTTCAGTTTGGGGACATCAATTTAGTTTAACAAAAATGCATGCAGTGGGGACATTAGATAAAGAAATCTTAGTGCTTTACCAAGTTTGGGTTTCCCAAGCTTGGCCAGGATTCAGGGACTATTGAAGAAAGGGTCACACTCCCAGGACTTAACCCAGCCATTAAACTGGAATGGGGAAGGCATCATGTAATCTGTGCTGTGGTCATGCAGTATCTACTACCAAACAGAACATGACAGTTGATTGATACAGTGCTTTAAGATTTACAAAACATTTTCCATGTGTTTGGTCATTTCATCATCACAGTCACTCTGTGAAATAAGTGCTGTTATTATCTGCATCTTATAGATGAGGAATCTGAGGCAGATCAGTTAAATAAATTGGTCAGGCTCATATGGTGTCTGAGGCAAGATAGTATTTGAACTCAGAATATCTTAAAAGAAAGAAGTCTTATTAGCTAAGTTTCCTGGGGTACTGCAGTCTGTCTTTCCTTGTAGGAAACCTTGGAGAGAATGACTGTACCGTAGTTGGGATAGAAATACTACACAGAATATGAGGGAAGAAGGAAATCCATGTATCAGAATGAATATTTTTTTGTTATTTATTTTTTAGTTCATAACATAATATGAATTCTTCTGCTTCCTGTAGTTTGTAATACTCATCAATAAAGATGTCACTCTGACACCATTTTAGAACCAAGTAACAATAGCTTTTTAATTATCCTTAGCATTACTTCCCTCTAATTGACTTGGCTAAGATAATCAAGCATTGTGTATATTGATTTCTCTTGATGTCAAAATGGAACTCTGTAAAGATATTTTCTCCTGTCTGTTGGATGCTTTGTTTTCAGTCGCTGGATAGTCAAACTCCTCAGTTTTTCATTCCTGCCCCAGAAAAGTACTTCATTGTGGAGTACTTCCTGGATCAGCTAGTATCATGTGTGTAGCATGATGGGTAGTGGGTTCCTTTCTGGAGAAAATTGATATTCCTAATAGGATGATTTAAAGGAAGAAAGTAGCATTTGTGTCCCTCTTGTCCCATTAGTACTGAAACCCGGTTCAAAGTCTGCTTCCCATCAGGCACAATGAATTGTTTTAATTCTGTCTGACTGTTCTTGCCTCTCTAAGTCATGAAGAGAACTTAGTCCTCCTGTATTTGCCACTGAATTGTAATGCAGTTCGTTTCACAGTAGAAGCTATTAAAGGGAATCTCTGAAAGCTATTTAGAAGAAATATTGTTGTTTTAGATAGGCATATAATATCATGTAATTGATGTCAAAATCAGGGTTAAAAAAAACCAGAAAACTTTTCAATTCAAAGCTCTGATCCAGTAGACTCTTTAGAAATCCCTACCCCACCCCACCTCACCCCACCCCACCCTTTTTGCTTTTGAGAGCTCTGTGGCTCTTCTAAAGCATTATAGATGCTTATCACACACCAGCCCCAGTTAATGCAGATGGCTGACATCTGTTGTTTCAAGTCTTGGTTGCTGTATATTGCTATCTCTCTTCCTCCTACCCACTTTTTTGATTTGGCTTCAGATTATAAGTGGCTACACTTTTAGCAGTCCCTGGAGATGGGAGAGGAGGGGGAACAGACCAGCCCAGACTGTTATCCCTGAGGTTTTAATGACTGTTAATTTGGAAGTTTGCTTTTTTAAACTATTGTTTTATACTAGGTTGAATTGTTCTATTGTCTTTTCCCTAGTGTGTCACCCTGGGATATTTTTTTATGAAACAAAATAATTCTGTACTTTTCAGTCAGGAGTTTTATCTTAGCCAGCCCTTCCTTCCTTTTTTCCATGTGGACTGTCCCCACTGGGTTTCCAGTTACTAGTCATATTATACCTAGAAGGGCAGAACCTAATGGTGGTCAGTTGAAGCACTGTTGTGTAAGCTGCTTAGATCCTGGCTCTTTCAAGCTGGCAGAAGAGAGCTTGGAGGAGGAAGAAGGAAGGAGAAGCAGAGGAGGAGCCGGGAACAATGGCTTTAATGTTGAAGTGGGGGCGGGGGAAAGAGGATTACCAAACCTAAAATGTGATATATTTTTTCCACCCTCTGTAACTGACAAGACAGCAAAGGCATGAAATGACAACAGCTGTGAAAGTACCCAAGTTGAAGGACTTGCCCAGCAGTTGTTCCCATAAGACATGAGTATTTATTTATACTCTCAGCTTAGATCTGAAAAGGGATATACAGCAAAGGATGGGGGGTAGAAATACTGATTCCTATTTTTTTCCTTTCCGAAAAGTAATGCTTCATGTTTCCATTCAATTCAATCTAAGGAGTGTTGAGTATAATAAGGAACTCTGGCCCAAGGTTCTAAACTGGGCTTCAGGCACTGTGTTAGTCTTTAGCTGCCAAGCTCCTAAATTTCCCAAATGTTTCTAAACTAGATCTTATACTTAATTACTCCTAATAGGAGGGATCAGACTGGCCTAAATAAGTAGATTTCAGGAATAGACAGTGTTCTAAAAGAATTATCAGGATCACAGATTTAGAGTTGGAAGAGGCCTTAGATTTTACCTAGTCCAAATCTGGCACATAGTACACAACAAAAGTTTTTTTTAACTTAATTTGTCTTCCTCATTTTACAAATAAACTAAGTCACAGAGAGTTTAAAAGATTTGCCAAATGTATATTATTCATGTTTAATCAGTAAGGAAATTGTCTTAACAGCTCTTTCCAAGCAGAAGCATTGCATTAATGAATACACAGTTTGCATAATGTTTAGAGGATGATTGATTTGGAAGGCAAAATGACCTGTGTTCAAATTCCAGATCTGTTGGGTGACCTTAGGCAAGTATACTAAGGGCTTTTGGGACTTTTTTTTTTTTTCTTTTCTAAAAAGGGAGGGTGTTGGTTGGACTATTCATATCCTATCATTTTGAAATGATTTGCTGCAAATAACCTATCATTTTTAGTTATACTACTTCTTAAAAGATGATATAATCAACTCATTTTGCATTTCACCAATGTTGAATTATTGAACTCAGAATTAATGATGTTTTAATATATATTTATATTACATACACACATATGGACCACATATGGACATATATAAGGAAACCTCATTAGGATATGGTTTTTCTCATTAAATTTTTCACTAAATATTCAGCTTTAATTTTAATGATGCCTTCATTCCTTTCTTTGGAGATAATTAAAAATACACCCCACCATACCACCTTCAGTAATGTATATAGTATTTCTTAACTTTCTTGTTCATTTTTTAATATTAACAATTAAAGAGATATAAAGGCTATTTAACAAAAGCTTAATTTCATCTGAATATGGAATGAAGATATTTTGCATATGTAACTAAAAAAAATTGTTCAGAGGGAAATTAAAAATCTTTAAAAGCACATGTAATATAATAGTTATAAAGGCTAAAAAAGCTAAGGCATCTTTTAGCTATTTGGGGGAAGAGAGGACATTAGGAAAAGGAACATACACAGAGACACAGACAGAAAGACAGACAGACAGACAGACAGATGACACACACACACACACACAGCCAGCTCCTTCCTTATGACATTTGTTTCGTAGCCATATCTCCTTATCTGAGCAACTCCATTTCTTTTACTTCTGTCTGTTGACAATGTCATCTATCTCATCTCTAAGAAATGTGATATATATGTGTATATGCATATACATATATATGAGAAATATGATATATACATATATGTATGAGAAAGCTTTTTAAAAAGCTTAGTTTTTGTTGTAGAGAGCACTAAGAGTTATTATAATAAATCTTTACTTTCCGGAGGGGTTTTGTTGTTGTTTGTTCTTAAGGAAATCTTTATTAAATGTGCTAGGTATATCTCTACCTTTTGGAAAACAATATGTAGAACATAATTTAAACCTTCTTATGGTGATTATTATAAGCATGATCTTTATAATGTGCTGTAAATGAAGCTAATTGAATTAATGTTCGAGAACAGAGTATATGCTCAATTATAGGCTTAATTATTGTTGTTACACAAGTGATTCATGAGATCTATTTATTCAGCTCTAATCTGTCTCTTGAGCTTCAGCCCAGCATGACCATGACCAACTCAACTGCCTTTTGGACACGTTGAACTGGATGTCTTGTAGGCATTTTGGACTCAAAATATCCAAAGCAACTCACTATCTTTCTCCTGAAATTTCCTGTTACTGTAAAAGACACTTCAGGACACTTAGACTCAAGGTCCTCCTCCATTCCTCATTTCTCATCCTATGTATTGAATTCCTTACCAAGTATGATCATTTCTACCTTCACCAAAAATCCTCTTTAATATAAATTCTCTGTCTACTTACAGAACTACTACCATAGAATGCGCCCTACTTAGATGAGTACAGTTGGCTTCTGTGATTGCCACAAGTCTCTTCCCCTCTCCAATCAATCCTTGATTTAATTGCCAAAGTGATTTTTATCTTGAATTACCAAAACTTAAGCTTTCAGAGACAGTCATGAAAACAAGCTTAAGTTTTGATTATTCAGGATAAAGTTAAAAAAAAGCAACTTTTTGGGATAGATTAATACAGCTTTTTTCTTATAAAAATAATTTGCAGATCAGAGGCCAAAATATCTTCCTTCCATATGGTTTTCTCACTTAACAAAAAACTATCACTTTTTATATTAATTTCCTTTAATTTGTCAGTAACACTCACAATCTTAGCTGTGAATTGAGATCAGAAGTACTATGGACTATAACTATTATCTTATCAACTTATACCTATTATAACAGTACATGAATCTATTATTCATTCATTCATTCATTTGTTTGTTTGTTTATTTTTAAGGGTCCCTTATCTTCCATCTTAGAATCAATATTGGGTATTGGCTCCTAGACAGAAGAGTGGTAAGAGCAGGGCAATGGGGGTTAAGTGACTTGCCCAGGGTCACACAGGCAGAAAGAGTCTGAAGGCAGATTTTAACCCAGGACCTCCCATCTTTGGGTCTGACTCTCCACCCACTGAGCCATCTAGCTGCCCCTATGAATTTGTTATTTGGAGTCAAAGTTACTCAGAAGCCTAAATTCTTCAAGATATCTTTTGTAGATACAGTAGCAGACTATAATTTTTTCAGGCAAAAATAACATTAATAGCAATATTTCATATGAGATTGAAAGTATTATATAGTTTATTTTGAAATATCAGTTTCTTCAGTTTCCTAACATTTCACATGCTGAATTAACATCTTGGTTGATGTTTGATAAAATAGCCAGGAAGGAAAAAAATAGTAAAAATAACTATCCAGATACTAATTGTGCTTCATTCAAATGACCTGTATAGTCATTTAATAATAGAATAATTTTCCAAATTTCATGTAAGCCTATAATTTCAAAATTATCTCTCATTGACTATATAAAAAGATGCCTGGCATTGGTTCTGAACCAATAAGAAAAACTTTTTTTTTGTCCTTCCTCCATAAGCAACAAATAAAATAGAATCCTTCAAAATCTGTATAACAATTATGCTTTCCAGACACTGTTATATTTAATGGGAACTTGCCACCTTTACATAGATAAAAATAGTCAGCCCATGCTTATTCTATCAAAAGCCCAGGAGACTTCTTTTACTGGTTCCTAGAAATTGGTAAATATTCCCCAAAATGAATTGATTACATGATGGTTGTAAAACTGTTTGGAGGATGTAATATTAAGAAATTACTCAGAAAAAATTTAAAATAAATTCTTCATTGTCATGATTTTCTAATATTTACACCTATTGTAGTCTAAATATACTCTCTCAAAACTACTAAAATTGTACATAGTTTCTCCTTTCTTTGTTTATAAAAACAACTTTCCAGTACACATTGTTTGTTAAGAGAGGATTACCATCAGATCTTTTCATTGAGTGCCATTCAATCAGAACATGATGTAAGAATTTTTCATTTAAGCAATATGTAATATAATGTTTCTTCACAAATCTAAATGACAGTTTTTCTTTCTGAGATATGAATTATGTGATCCTGAGCTATTCCAAACATTTTCATAAGTTCCTATTTTCAACTTTCATCTTTTTGTCCCTTAAACTGAATATTACTTTTTGTTTTTTCTCTCATACTTCTTCCTTTCTTTTTCTTTGAGAGAGAATTATGATCTATATCATTGGATGTTTGTGATAATCTTTTGTCCTGTCCCTGTATATGTTGTACATTAAATACATTATATGCTACTGTGATACTTATCTAATGATTTGTCTCTGTATTGTGTCTAGTGAATGCCCTCTAGACCACTGAACTCCTCTGGTTAAGGCGTTTTTTTGAGTGGTGGAGGCATTAGGAGTCTTTTCTACTATTTATTGAGGTGCACTGCTAGCTGGCTAGTTGTCTCACTCACAAACAGATATGTATAAAGCATAAGACCACCATTGCTATTTTCTTCCCTCTCCCGCCTATAACCCCACCATAATAGCAATACTCTATAATTTCAAGAACCTCTATTGAAATATAGGTGACTGACTACTCCCCTAACCATAGAACCATTTGTTCCCTCTACTTCATTGATTCTTCTTTTTTTTTTTATAGAATGCCAGTTAGTTGTTCCTCTATCATTCTGGAATAAATTCTGTTTTCTCCTATTTTTGCTTAGTACTTACCTCTTGTTTCATGTTAATTCTTCCCCCTTTAAAAATTAAAAAAGGATCTTGTCATAGCTACCACAGGATTTTTGTTTTTTCTTTTTACATATCCAAGTAATCCAAGGATCAGTGGTCAGTGAGTTATCAGTTTAGAGTTCTAAGGCTCCTCAGCAGTCATCTAGTCCAACCTACCTCATTTATAGGTGAGGAGACTGAGATATTGAGAGTAGCAGAGTCAGGATCTGTACCTTTGTTCCTTGAATCCAAATGGAGTACAGCTCCCATGAGTCAAAGGTAATTTTGATTTCTTGGTTCTTCTTGCTTAAGTTCCTTTGTTAAAGATCTTCAGGGGCTTCCCCATTGCCAATTAACACTTTGGGTTATTTTGGTTTACTTTTATTTTTCTGGCTGTTTCTGTACCTCTCCCTGTTCTGGTATAAAATAAGGAGATTAGGCTAGATTAGATAATCTACATAGTGGCATAGTACATAGAGCTCTGGATGCAGAGTCAGGAAGACTCATCTTCCTGAGTTCAAATCTGTCCTCAAATGTTCTAGCTGTGTGACCCTGGGCAAGTTACTTAACCTTGTTTGCCTCAGTTGCCTCATTTGTAAAATGAGTTGGAAAAGGAAATGGCAAACCACTTCAGTATCTTTGCCAAGAAAACCCCAAAAGGGGTCATTAAGAATTGGACACAAGTGAAACAACTAAACAGCAACAACAACAAAATCTTTCAGGAACTTTATATTATCCTATGACCTTTCTAAGAATATATAATAATTCCTTATTGTTGAGATAGAAAATGGGTCAGAACTGAACTGAGATTATTTTGTGAGAAATGGGAGCCTTAAATCATAAACTCGAAGTCATAACACAAAATTGTGTATATGCAAGGGAAAAAAAATTCCATGCCATATAGTTGTTTCTTTTATCTAGAGATCTCTAGCACTCCATGTTGTTTTGTCAGTGCCAACATGTTTTTAAGGGAAGCAGAAGTTAGGGATTCTGGTGGTTTAAAGATGGCAAAGGTTAAAACACAGAAATAGTGATTTTATTCCTGATTACACATAGAGCCCAGATTAGAACCCATATCTTAAAACTCCCCACCCAGGGGGCAGCTGGGTAGCTCAGTGGATTGAGAGGCCTAGAGACAGGAGGTCCTAGGTTCAAATCCAGCCTCAGACACTTCCCAGCTGTATGACCCTGGGCAAGTCACTTGACCCCCATTGCCCACCCTTACCACTCTTCTGCCTTGGAGCCAATACACAGAAGTTAAGGGTTTAAAAAAAAAAATTAAAACAAACAAACAAAAAAACCAACAAAACTCCCCACCCAGAATTCTCTACTTTTGATTGTGCTACTTAAAAAGTTCCCATGGGCTTATCTGATAATTCTAGAAGTGCTGTCCTTCACATGCCTCACTAGAGCTAGTACCATGTATAATTTTTTAAACAAATAAGTTTATCTTTGCTGAAATTGTTAAAGTTCCCCCCTACAGATTACCCTTTAATAATTGACCATTCTTGTGTTTTCGAATGGCACTAGGAATGTTTTTTCATACTTTTTAGCTTTGGAGTGAAAAGGGTCATTTCTTTGCCAAAGATAAGTGTAGCCTGTGTTAATCACAACACCTTTAGGCAATCAACATGTTGTCTCTCTTATTGTATATACTAACCCCTCATTTGGCATGCCATTGTGTACTGATGTGTCCTGTTTTGGGGGGTTTAACATTTTTGTCATCTTCAGTTATTCTCAATGTTGGCTCCTGGAGCCATTCTGATGTTCTGGTCTTTGAGCTTACTGGAGCCCTTTCAGCATTGCCCAAGAAATCAAGAATTCTGTAATTATCTTTTGCCAGGCTTTAATCATTAAATTCTCATTTGTACAGCATCATGGCCTGGTCCTTAGCATAGAACCCCTGCCTATTAGATTGGGAAATATCACGGTGTAAACATTTATTCTGGTTATAAAGCATTTCAATACTTTAGTAATCTGTAATTTAATTTGTGTGTTTGTTTATTTCACAGGAGTAGATCTTTTCTTAGGGCTTATAAAAATGTATCACAGGGGCAGCTGGGTAGCTCAGTGGAGTGAGAGTCAGGCCTAGAGACGGGAGGTCCTAGGTTCAAACCCGGCCTCAGCCACTTCCCAGCTGTGTGACCCTGGGTAAGTCACTTGACCCCCATTGCCCACCCTTACCACTCTTCTGCCTTGGAGCCAATACACAGAAGTTAAGGGTTTTAAAAAAAAAATTAAAACAAACAAACAAAAAAACCAACAAAACTCCCCACCCAGAATTCTCTACTTTTGATTGTGCTACTTAAAAAGTTCCCATGGGCTTATCTGATAATTCTAGAAGTGCTGTCCTTCACATGCCTCACTAGAGCTAGTACCATGTATAATTTTTTAAACAAATAAGTTTATCTTTGCTGAAATTGTTAAAGTTCCCCCCTACAGATTACCCTTTAATAATTGACCATTCTTGTGTTTTCGAATGGCACTAGGAATGTTTTTTCATACTTTTTAGCTTTGGAGTGAAAAGGGTCATTTCTTTGCCAAAGATAAGTGTAGCCTGTGTTAATCACAACACCTTTAGGCAATCAACATGTTGTCTCTCTTATTGTATATACTAACCCCTCATTTGGCATGCCATTGTGTACTGATGTGTCCTGTTTTGGGGGGTTTAACATTTTTGTCATCTTCAGTTATTCTCAATGTTGGCTCCTGGAGCCATTCTGATGTTCTGGTCTTTGAGCTTACTGGAGCCCTTTCAGCATTGCCCAAGAAATCAAGAATTCTGTAATTATCTTTTGCCAGGCTTTAATCATTAAATTCTCATTTGTACAGCATCATGGCCTGGTCCTTAGCATAGAACCCCTGCCTATTAGATTGGGAAATATCACGGTGTAAACATTTATTCTGGTTATAAAGCATTTCAATACTTTAGTAATCTGTAATTTAATTTGTGTGTTTGTTTATTTCACAGGAGTAGATCTTTTCTTAGGGCTTATAAAAATGTATCACAGGGGCAGCTGGGTAGCTCAGTGGAGTGAGAGTCAGGCCTAGAGACGGGAGGTCCTAGGTTCAAACCCGGCCTCAGCCACTTCCCAGCTGTGTGACCCTGGGTAAGTCACTTGACCCCCATTGCCCACCCTTACCAATCTTCCACCTATGAGATAATACACCGAAGTACAAGGGTTTAAAACAAAAAACAAAACAAAACAAAACAAAAAAATGTATCACTCTGGGTCCAAACTGGTAATAAGATGAATATGTGAAATTATGGAAGTTCATACTCTGACAATAAATATATTCTTTTTACTTTGGACATGCTGAAACTCTTTCTGTCTTGTAGGGCCTACTATAGCTTTTGATTTGTAACCTTTGAGATCCTATGGCTATTTCTATATTCAGATAAAACAATTTCAGTAGAGATCTGATTATAATATTAATGATGCTCAATTAAATGATATGTAGCTCCTTCACTTTTTAGCATTTTACAATACAACATTTCTGACAGACATCATTTTCTTTTAAGATTATTTTTAAAGAGGTCAAACCCTTTACTTAATGAACTTTTAAAATAAATTTTTTAATATAATAGAACAATTCCTTCATGTTTTGATTTGTGGTATATAGTCTGCTTCTAGTAAGAGAATGAGAATTACCTCTTTTATTTATTTAAAAATACTTCCTTTTTTTTTTTTTTTTTTACAGATTACATCTTGGTACACTTTTCAGTTAACATTTTCTGACATTTTATGATCCATGCTCTTTTCTGCTCCCCCACCCCCACTGGGGGGAGATAATATAGCATAGGTTGTAATGTCTTGTTATACAATACATATTTCTTTAGCTGATTCCAATTACCCATAGGAATAGGAGCACAAAGTATTTTTTGGATGAGTGGAACAAATTAGATGGTATCTTCAGTTACAGTACAATATAATAAACATTTATAAAATGCTTACCATGGGCCAGGAACTGTGCTAAGTGCTAGGGATACAAATAAGACAGTTCTCTTCTTTAGTGAACAATGAATCATAAATTTGACCTGACAGTGAGGCCTGAGGGTGTGTATCTTTCTGGAGAGTCTGTTTTGCAATTGTGTTTTCTTTTGAGATGTGAATTTTATTTGAGCAGAACATGTTTTAACATTATTTAGTAGACATGCCTGTCTGGGGATGGGTATATTTGTTAGGGTAAGGGGGTGGTTTAGGAGATGGATGGTGGGTTGTATTTTTATAGGGTGGATAAGGAGAACCTACCATAGGAAGCTGAATCATATTTTGGCTTGGCCTCCCTGAATGACTCTTTTTTTAGTGCTATTCTTTTCACTTGTGTAGTGGGTGAAGAAATTAAAAAAGGGAGTAAGTTGAGTAATTTCCTAATTGAATAAATTATGTCATTCCATATGGGGTACAGAATTCACCAAAGGTTATTTTTGCACAAGTGTTTTTCTCTTTTATTTAGTATCTCTGTCCTGGCTTTGACATTTTCTTAGTGACTCAGCCTTTACCTAGGTTTGAATTAAACTTCATAGTGATGTTTTGAAAATTTTAATAGGTGAGGCATTAGGAAAGAAGCTAGGTAGGATAGTGTCTAGAGCACTAGGCCAGGAGTCAGGAAGACCTGAATTCAAATCCAGTCTCAGAGCTAGAGTGGTGGTTGGAGAAAGTTTTATAGAGGAGGTAGGAGTTTAACATGAGAATTAAAGGATGTGTAAGGTTTTGGATATGTGGAATGAAGGAGGATAGAGAGTAATATCAAAGCATGAAGATAGGAAGAAAGCATACATATTGGTTCTTCAGATATCCTTTAGATCATTTAGCCAACTATCTTATTTTATAAATTAAAAAAACTGAGACCTTGGGGAATGAAATGACTTGCAAGATGTCAAAGAGTTAGAGGTAGAATTAGGGATGCTAATCCAAAATAAGCATTACATTTCTTGCTGAGATAATGCAGAGATCAATTTGATTAGTTTAACAGGAATATATTGGGTGTGTAAAGGTGATTTCTAGGTTATGGAGAGCTTTTTACTCATCTGATTACTCATTTGTATCTCCAGAAGAATGTAGGATCGAGACTTTTAAATTTCTCTCTTTAGCACCTCCAGCAATTGGCACAGAACTTTGTACATACTTAAACCCTTAATCTGTCTGGAGTGCTCTCCTACACATGTATCAAAAGATCAAATTTATCCTACAAAATTTAGTTACAGTATTACTTCCCCATTAAGGTTTTTTCTGTAATACTCATCCAGAAATGCTCTTTTCGGCCTCTGAATTTACATGTCACTATTTTTGTACCACTTGAATGCCACTTATTACATTTTATCAATCTTATAGTTATTTGTATATATATATCATGTATTCCTAACAAGTTTATAATCTCTTTGAGGGCAGATATTTCATCTGTTTTTGCATTCGCATATTATCTAGTTTGTTATGAAGTCTTTAACAGATGCTCCATCCATCCATACACACACACAATTTATTTGTGAATCATTTTGGCTAATATTCTACTAGTTCATCCAAATTTGCTTTGACCATCTTGCCATAAGCAACAAATTCCACTAATAAATTATACAGATACAAATATATTTTCTTTTGTTTGTACTGGTTAGAGATGGTATGGAAAAGAGAGTGCCTTATTTGCTTGTTTACTCTTTCCCTTTTTCCATTTCCTTACCAAAACATTCTTTGCTCACCCCATTTTCTTTAGTTATTTATAAAACCTTTGTCTGCGGGTACCAACCAGGTGGACTGATTTATATACATATACTCCTTGCTGCTTCAGTTCAGTCTTGCTCCTAAGAAGGGAGAATAGCTCTAAAGCTAAAAGACATGATTTCTGTATACTTTTTGCTCTGGGTTTATATTCTTTTCCAATTGGTAAAGTCATAACTAGAACTGACTTTTAAAATTATTTTTGCATTTGGTGATGCTCCTTTATGATTTTTCCTATTTGTAATTCCCTCAGCTGTAGATGTTCAGCATATCAATCATTCAGTAACAACTATGCAGGCATACAAGAAAAACCTATCGTGATATTTTCAAGGGCCAAGTTACCTCTCCAATCAATGCACAATTATTCAATGGATGGTCCAAACCAATTAAAATTTATAGGCTTTTTTTGGTCTCTTGTTCCTCAAATAGCCTTATAAATCAGTAAATTGAAAAGTTACATGAGGGAATCAGAATAAACTTGCACAAAATTACAGAATCTCAGTTTGAAGAGACCTCAAAGGTCATTAAGCCTTTGAAAACTCCTAGAGAGGAAGAATTACTGCATGAGGGAGCCTATTCCTCCCATGGCTAACTATTATAGTAGTCCTCTGTTGGTTTTCCTGCCTCAAGTTTTTCCCACTCCAGTCCAGTTGATTTTCCTAGAGCACAGGTCTGTCCCAGTTCAGTAAACTTCAGTGACCCCTTTTCATATCCCAGGAAAAAACGAGGCCATTTGTTTGGAGTTCCCTTTTCTTCTCTCCTCTCCTTTTCCCTCCGTCATATCACTCTGATGCCTTCTGTTGCTTTCTCCTTTCACCCATGTCTCACTTGAAGAGGTGGCTCTACTTGCCAAGGAGTAGCAAGTGATTCTATTCCATCCTGACTCTTCTAGCTGATTGCCCCACTCTCTCTCATCCTTACTCCCTCACTATATTGTCTCTCACTACTTATTGCCCAATTGCCTACTGCCCTTGCCATCCTCATCCTCAAAAAATTCTCACTTGATCCTTCCATCCCTGTATTGTTTCATCTCTTTTGCCCTTTTTGGCCAAAATCCTTGAGAAGACAGCCTACTAAAGTTGCCTTCACCTCCTCTCTCATTAACTTCTTAACACTCTACAGAAATCATTCCATGAAATTGTCTGGCATCAGAACCTTTCTTAACCTTCTTCCCACCCACTCCCCCACCAAGTCCAATCTTTCCAGTCTTTTTATACCTTATCTCCCTGGCCCCACCTCCTACCCCTTCTACTCCGTGATCCATTGACCCTGACCTCCTTTCTATTCCTCCAAGAAAAGAGGTACCACCTCTGCCTTAGGCATTTTCTCTGACTTTCCAGCTTAGCTGGAATGCTTTCCCTTCTTATCTCTGAGTTTTCCAGTCTTGCTTTAAGTCCCAGTTAAAATCCTGCTTCCCACAGGAAACCTTTCCCAATCTATCTTAATTCTAGTATTTTTCTTCTGTTGATTATTTCCTATCCATACTATTATATAGCTAGTTTGTACATAGTTGTTTTCATGTTGTCTCCCTCATTAGATTATGAACTCCTCCAGGGCAGGGACTGTCATTTGCCTTTTTTTTACATCCTGAATGTCTGGCACATAATTGGTGCTTAATAAATGCTTATTGGCTGACTGAAATATAAAGTCCTTTGTCATTCAAAGCTCTTTATCCCCTACCCCCTTTTTACCTTTTGACTTATCTTAAACTTTACTCCCATCTACATACTATATGATCCAGTGACACTCTTCTTGCTTTTCCTTACATAAGACATTCTATCTCGACACTTAAGGCATTCTCTTTCCTCATCTGTCCCCTGATTTTTCTGGCTTTCTTCCTGTCCTAGCTGTAATCCTACCTCTCAGTCTTCCTTAATTCTAGTGTCTTCCTTCTGTTGATTATCTTAAATTTACCATGTATATATCTTGTTTGTACATAGTTGATTGCGTGCTTCCTTCCTCATTAAACTGTGAGTTCCTTGAAAGCAATGATTTTTTGGGGGCCTTTTAAAAAAAAAATCCTCAGAAAGTCACCAGGTGAGAGTTTTCCAAGTATTATACTTATCTGAAGACAGTGATGTTTTTGTATTGCATAAAAACAAAAAAAGGGGGGCAGGAAATGGAAAGTAGTGGGAAGGAAGGAAAAGACTAGAGGAGAAGAATTACATATGAGAGAGAATATATATAATTATGCGTTATATATGCCATATATGTATGTACACACACATTCATTTATTTTTTATGAAGAATAAGCTCATAGGATCATGTATCTAAAACTAGAAAGGACCTCAGGAAGCTATCTATCATAGCTCTTTCCTAATATTTGAAGGTCTATTACGTGGCAAAGGGATTACCTTTTTTTTTTGGCTCCAAAGGACAGAACCAGGAGTAATGGGTGAAAGTTGTGAATAAGTTTAGACTTGATTTTAGGAATAGCTTTGAAATAATTTCAGGTGAAATAATTTCAAAATATAATGGAATGACCCCTGGGGGTTGTATTTTCCCCTTCATTTGAAGTCCCAGGGAGAATCTAGATGACTCTTTTTAAGATAGCAGGAATTCTTTACAGGCATGGATTACCTTTTTTTTTTTTTTTTAATTTTTTTTTTAAACCCTTAACTTCTGTGTATTGACTTATAGGTGGAAGAGTGGTAAGAGTAGGCAATGGGGGTCAAGTGACTTGCCCAGGGTCACACAGCTGGGAAGTGTCTGAGGCCTGATTTCAACCTAGAACCTCCCGTCTCTAGGCCTGGCTCTCAATCCACTGAACTACCCAGCTGCCCCCCATGGATTACTTTTAAGTGCCCTTTCACTAAAAAAAGGACATTAAATTCTCAGATTCTCTACATGTTATATCCTAAAATTAGTTTAAAAATTTTAATTACACAAAGGCATAATTGGGGAAATGTGGCTTTTTAGGCAAAACAAGATCCTTAAAGGTAGTTGTTTTGGGTTTATGTTGCTGTTATCGAACCATAAGCTCTATAGATCTACAGTACTCCTCTAATAGTTCCCCAAGGACACCCCTCCCCGCTAAAAACACCTCTCTGAAATTTCTTGCTCTTTGGTTTCTTTGTTTTTGGATGAAGATCCATTCTCAGAATAATATTTTCAAATGGATAGAATTCATAGGATTGTAAGGAAATTTTTTTATTTTAAAATTTACAGACCTCAGTTAAGAACCACTACTTCAAAGTCTGGTTAGTTTTATTCCCAAAAGTTATATAATTTTGGATGAGTCATAGAATCTCGGATTTGGAAAGACTTTAGAGTCCAACCCAGACATGAACAAGAATTGAGGATATAATAACGTCCCTGACAAGTAATCAATCCTACTAACTGAAAATCTTCCAAGAAGAGGGAACTCACCGTCTCCCAACTTCTGTAATTCTGTGAATCAGAATAAAGTTATGTTAAAAGTATCAGATTCTTATCTCATAGCTTAGTGCATTGGTCACAAACTCAGTGCTAGATTCTAAGTCAGAAAGAACTGAGTCTGGATATTCTTTCTAACATTTAATAGTGGTATGATAAAAGACAAGTAACATCCATTCTGATCCTCAGTTTTCTCACCTGTAAAATAAGGATAAGATAAAAATATCTACAGGTAAACTACTTAACAGTATTGAGAATTACTGTTTTTCTATTGATGAAGGATGCCAGGGAAGATAATAGACTGCATAAATCCCTATCTTTTCTGTTTTCAAAGGAAGGGTTATGTTCTTGGTTAGATGGAGAGAGTTGTATGAGAAAATATTTCATTCTTCTCAGACATGGAAATTTCAAGACATGTCTTAATCTCCCCTCCATCTATATTTGCATATAGGAAGTTATAAGATTAAAGTTCTCCTTTTCCTCTCCAAATTGTTATTATTTTTAAAAAAGATAAGGTTGTTATAAAATCCTAGAATTTTCTAACTGAAAGGACTTATATGTAATTAGTTTGTCAAGGAGTACACTGAGACCCTGAGGAGTTCAGTAGATTTCTCTAAGGTTACTCATGTCTCAGCTGTGGACATGCTGTAGAACAGAGATCTCATTTCCCAACTCACAACATTTGTACTTCTCTATATTCCTTAATTCCCAATTTCTGCAATTAAAAGATAAGGAGTTATTTTTGTTTTGTAAGCTCATAAGGCAGCTACCATCACATACTCTTCTTTCTCTGTATTTACTTTTTGCAACTGAGGAATAAAGGGCAAAAACATTAGATTGTCTAAACACTTCATTCTTGTGGATTTGTTTTGGTCTTTGGCATAAACACTAGGTGGCAACCTAATTCAGGTTCTATGACTAATCAAGGTACTCTGGATTCAGATTTCATATATGAGTTGAAATAGGCAAGTCCCATCAGAGGTGATCTAAGTGACTCTCTAAGGTATTAATTATAACTTTAAAATGAGTAAATCAGGTAAAAATTTGGTTTGTAATGTTTTTACCCAAGCCATTTAAAGCTGGTACTGTATTTTCTGTATCTCATTCTATAGGAAATGAAACGTGCTTAAGTATTTTCACAACTAATTTCCCATCTTTAATTATTTGGTGCCGTCATTTGAAACTGAGAACATTGATGGACTATTTCAGTCAAATAGTTATACCCAGGAATGGAGATGAAGAGAGGCCAGAAAGGAGAGAGATTATACAAAATAAATACATTGTTGATGATTGAGATTAAAAGAGGACAATATCTTCCCCCACCCCAATAAAAACAAAACAATTCTTACATTTTTTGCTCTTAGCTTTGGTTTTGGATGATTGGTTCGGATGTTTCAAAATCTTAACCAAATAACTACTTAACAGTTCCAGATGTTTTCAGTAAGATTCATCAGCAGCAAAACAGAGAGAACTGTTAAATAGTATCCTTTGGAATCAAATTCAGAGAAGAAATCAAAGCAGATTTTCCTACCAGGCTAGCAGTAGGATGCAATTTTTAAAAAAGACCTGGACTTATATGATCTGCCTGGTTTTGAGTCATGATTAGTACCTCTCATCCCATAGCTAGTAGCTCTGCCATTATATAGTTAGATCATCTTTGGCAATCATTTAACTTTTCTGAGATTAATCTATGAAAAGATCTATGAAAGATCTATGAAATAGGAATAATATTTGTATTACCTACATTATGTGCATGTTGTGATGCTCAAACAGGAGAATACATGTAAAGGACTCTATAAACCTTGAAACAATATAAATGTGAGCCATTGTTACATTATAACCACAGAAGCCAGTATATGCAGCCTGACTTCTACTTGTCTGTTCCTCCATGTTGTGTACACATGCATTTTTTATTATTTTTTTATTTTTTTTTAACCCTTACCTTCCGTCTTGGAGTCAATACTGTGTACTGGCTCTAAGGCAGAAGAGTGGTAAGGGTAGGCAATGGGGGTCAAGTGACTTGCCCAGGGTCACACAGCTGAGAAGTGTCTGAGGCCAGATTTGAACCTAGGACCTCCCGTCTCTAGGCCTGACTCTCAATCCACTGAGCTACCCAGCTGCCCCCTACACATGCATTTTTAAAGAATATAGAAAAGTAAATTTTCTATCCTATTGTAGAGCCAGCAAACCATTAGATATATAAAGCTAACAGTTTTCGAACCACATTAAAAAAAATTCAAGACAATGACTTCCAATTAATTTTTAAGTTTCTTGAGGGCAGGGATCATATAATTTTTTTAAAAAGTGATGTATCCCCCATAATGTGTAATGTAGCATTAGAGTAAGTATTGAATAAATACTTGTTGAATTATATTATACATTTGGTTAAATTGCGGACAGTAAAGTCAGTGGTTGGAGAATTGGGAGTGGGAAGAAATTGTTGGTGATTATAGCATCTCCTGATCCCAGGACACAAGCCTGGGAACATAGGAAGAAGGAAACATTTGATTCTAATTAAAGACAAGGGGAGGAGCATTGAAGAAGAGGGAGGAGTCAGCTTTGCATGACTTGTAGGAGAAGGAATGGGAGAGCTTGAAATGATAATCTGTGATTTTATTCAAGACAGCGGACTTCTTCTAATTCTTTTTAAGGGGGAACTTTTTCCACTGATAGATCTCCCCTTTTATATACTGAGGTCCATAGGATAGAAGATCATAAATGTAGGACTGGAAGGGACCTTCAAGGACATCTCATCCAACCCTCTCTTTTTATAGATGAGGAAATGGAGGTCCCAATGTGGGAAGTAGCTCCAAGCTCATACTGGTAGTGAGTGGCAGAGGTTGGAATTTGTTCCCAGGTCATCTGATTCCAAGTCCAGTTCTCTTTCTGCCATACCACGTTACCTTATCCTGTCCCATTCATAATTTACTCTCCTTGTTCCCACTATTTGGAATTAAGAGTTTAATTTTCTCATAGCTTCACCCATATTTCTGTCCTTTTGGGAAGCCATCAATTTAACTGAGCCTTAAGTAGTGAACTATATTTATTTTGATAGTATATAAATGAATAATGAATGAAGATAAAGAAGATCATGTGTTTGTAATACCAGAAATTTAGACACTAAATTATGTTTCTTGTTTTCTTTCATAAGTCTAAAATCAGCCTTATTTCTGAAATCTTGAATTTATGTTAGGACTCTTGGCTATAGGAAGAAGATACTTGTAGTCCTTCTAGCTAAATGGGAAAAAAAGTTATGTTTTTCTCCCTTTTCCCTGAGCTTTGTACTCTCCTCAGTCATCCTCCCCCACACTCTTTGATTCCATTCCCAGATCCATTTTAAGTTGTGAGAGAAGGAGATTCTGGAATCATTCTATCCCTTGAGAAGGTTGGATTGGGTGGGGGCTAGTGGAGTCTGGAATTGTGTGGAAACAGGAAAACCATGTGGCAGAGAGCATCAGGGCTGAGCTTGTGTGAATGAAAGCATTGATTGGAGTGGAAAACTTGTCTAGCTGCAAGATCCCTCTTATTAACCATACATAATCAGTACATACATCCCAATCTCACTCTTTCTCAGCTTCTGCTCTTTAGAGACATTTAATTCCTCACAAAACCTATCTGTGTTGCTTTGAAAACTTAATCAGGTAGCAGTTTGTCTTGTTATGCATTTATTAGACCCCCACACTAAAATATCTGGCTGACATTTTTCCCATATTAAATCATACATTTTCAATCCTAGGGTGGATGACTCTTGCACTACTTGGAGATATGTTTTTCTTTGCTTAGTGGGTTGGATGAGTACTGCATAATAGTTTTTAAGCATATGAAATGTGGATTCCCCCTCATAATTCTATTTCAAAGCAGTCTCATCCCAAATCTTGCGATTTCAGACAGAGCTGTATGCAAAGGATATTGCCTGAGGAGGAGGAAGCCACTTGGAGAAGGAAACCTTGTTTTTCTCTTCTCTGTCTAAAGATGAATCATGTTCCCACAACTGCAATTAAGTTCTCAAACCTCCAGCACTGCCAGTGCAGAGCTGAAAAGGGCAAGTAGTGACGTCCTCTGGATAAGGGAGTGGGAGGAGAGCAAGAGGAGGAGGAGTGGTCTTTTTTTCCCCTTTTTCCTTCTAGACTGTGCTGTCATTAGAAATTTTAAACTTAAATCAAAACCAATCCCTGTAGCCTGGTGAGCAAGCGAGAGACAGACTCTGAAAAGAATCTTTACTAGAAGAAGAGTCTCCTGGTTCTTTTTTTACTTTATTTCAAAAGTGAATGACCTACATTTTGGAATACCACAACTGGATTTGATGAAAAAATAATTTCAAAACTTTTTTTTTTCATTTTGTATTTGACAATTGAGGGTTTTTTTTTTCCTTTAATCTTACTGGCAAGGGTTAAGCTTTTTCCCTTTCTTTCTTACAATTGGACATTATGTGTAGTTTTTTTAGCTTTTATTTTTTAAACAGATTGATCAGCTGTAATGGAAACTGTGGGTACTTCTTTCTCAATCAAGATTTTTCTCATCATATATCCTTACAGGATGTTTATATGTTTCCAATGAAGTAAAAACAGACCTACCTTGAAAGATTTGTTGCAGGCAAAAAGTTAACAGCCATCCAGGGCTATTTAATTTTTTCCCTTTTATTTATTTTGTTTGCTCTGTAAGGCTTTTGTTTTTGTTTTTGTTTTTGGAGGCTTGGAGTATTGTTTTGCCTTTTAATTTTTTTCCTGCTGAGCTGAGGTCTACTTTGGGGTAAAGATTTCCCCCATCATTTTTGGGAGAAATCTGGAACCAAACAGGGTGGTGCCTGTTTCCCTGGAATTAATGGTGGGGTTTATTGCTTGCATTTTGCCTTTTCTTTCCTTCATTTGGAAAAAATGTATGAACGACATAAGAGGCGCTACAGCTTATGTGACATCTCCAAGGTGGACAGGACAGTGGATGTGGTACTGTTGAAGGTAAGGTATATGTGATGCTCAAAGCTTTCACAGGGAATGGTCCTTTTCCTTTTTACTTTCTTTCATTAGAAAATCTAGGCTACTCAGTAGTTGGTGATGAATTTTCAAGGCCAAGTTCAGAGAGATGATTAGGATGGATTATCTGTTCAGAAATTATAGTAATTTGATAAATAAGCGATAAGTACTTAGATGTATTTTAAAAACTGATTTAAAGTCATTTCTTGAATAGAAGAGATTCATATACTTCAGAACAAATTTCCCACCCCCACCTCCGAAAGATTTTAATTTTCAATATGGTATTTAAAGTGTGTTTCTATCCACCATACACTTTTTGTTTTGTTCCTAAAGCAGTTCTCTGCTGTCTGAAGAAAGGAATATTGTCTTTATCGGGAAAAAAAAAAAGACTATCTTTGGGTCTTTCTTTCTTTTTCTTTCTTTCGGTGGTACAAGCAGCCTTTCTGCTTGGATTGGCAGATTTTCAGGTCAAGCTTCAGACTCCTCCATAGCTTTGTTTGTTTGTTCTGTGTGTGTGTGTGTGTGTGTGTGTGTGTGTGTGTGTGTGTGTGTGTTGTGCTTGGTGTTTCAGAGTTTGGGTAGGGATGAGCTTCAGGATGGCTAATTGCTTAGGGAGGTATCCATGAATCTAAAATTAGTAAGGACTCCACTAACTGGTAAGATGGCAGCCTGGGAATGCTGCTCCACCAAAAGAACTCTGGAAGTTAAACAGTCTCCTGGCAAAACAGCAAAAAAGACATTGGAAACTAGCCAAATAACTTCACAAAACCTAGAAGTAACTTTGATACCTTAACTTACAGAATGTATCTGCATTAAGGGACAGAGAAAGCAAAAATGTTTATGAAATATCTGGATAGGAAGATGTTAAGACTATTCAATTTGTGGCTCAATCTAATTGCTCTGCTTTGGTTTTTTTTTTTTTTTTTTTTTTTTTTTTTGTTTGTTTGTTTGTTTTTGTTTTTTGAGGGAAACAAAAATGAAGGAAGAATTGAGGTAAAACCCTAAGCGTAGGACATCACGTGTTAGTAAAACATTCAATTCATTTGAGAACACGGATGGAATGTATGGGGATAGGAGAATAATTATGATATAGGGTGCAGTAACATAATTTATTTTCCCGTAAACTTTGCCAAATTATTTTTTGACTTACCAGACCTGTTGAGATCAGTCTGTCTTGCCAATTTTACTCATTCCCAGAGCCTTATTCATTTTAGTTTCTGTGAAATGTGATTTCCTCTCTGAAACCTTAGCTGATACTTTTGCATCTGCCTGAGTAATGTTTTTGATGGAACCTCATTTTTAGTACTTTAGTTACTTTCCTCAATTATTTTCTTTTCTGATGTGAAGCCAAAGTGCCTTAGTCTAGACATACAGCAAGGAACATTGCATGTGAAATAATGTTAAAAAATATAGTGCCAACTCATTCTGGCCAGGCACAAAAGAATCTCAAGAGAAGAATTTATGATCCATGCCTTGGCTTGAAATTGTTCACATAAAAGCTAAGAATGTATTCGGTAAAGGGTACTTCCCTTCTCCAAAGCAATGTTACTAATTGTAACTGATCAGGCTTTGAGTTCTGGCATGTATATATTTCCTCAGCTACATATAGTTTTCAAATGTCCTTAGAATGGATTAGGTCTAAAGCTATTGTTTTCATAGACAGAGCTCTTGATGATACCTTTCCTTCTATCATTTGCCTTTGAGTATCTCATGCAGTAATTTTGGTGGCAAAACTTTCAACATCATTTCTTTAGTATTCTATAAATTCTTTTGTCTTTGGTAGGAGGCTGATGAAGTCTAATCTAGATCTTTGTCCCTTTACTCTTTCTTTCACGTCCCTCCCCCAGTAATCCTTCATAACCTCCATAATTTCAGTATCTTGTATTTAATCTTTTTTTTAAGGCAGCGATTGTACAAACATATGTGCAGAATGCCTTAATCTTTAAGGAAAGGGTCTTGCTCCCACTTCTAGTTCATACTTTATTTTGTTAAATGTCTCCCTTGTAATGATATTTTTGTGTTATTTAGAACTTCATTCTAAAATATTTTTAACATGATAAATACAGATTTACAAGCATTATTTGACAAAACATAAAATTTCAGCTAGCTTGTGACTGGTATATATTCTAGTAAGTGCTGGATAAGAAAAGAAAAGTTGAATGGGATTTAGTCATAATATTTATTTTGTTCTCAAACTGTCATTTTGGTGACACCATACCCCTATTCAAGCTTCTGTCCATTCCATTTCTATAATACCATAAAGGAATCAGTATCACAATCTTCCTAAACCTATGCTTCAGAATCTTCACCAGGATACCCTAAACTATGCCATTTTCTGGTACATTCAGCCTTCTTCCCTGATCCTAAAATATGTATTCCTGTCATTCTTCTATGGCCTTACTTTTGCCAAAATGAAACTTTTCCTGCATGTAAACAGCTTATAATCTACTTGGTAAATAGAACCACAACACATATACAAAGTAGTACAGTAAAAGAAAATTTAGGAGGGAGGACAGGGGCAGGGAGGAGATCATCAAATTCTTTAAGGGAGAACATAGCATCTAAGCAGAGTTTTGAAGGAAGATGACAATTCTAAGAAGTGGAGATGAGAATTGAACTTCATTCAAATCATCAGAAATGGTGCGAATGAATTAGGGGAGGAGTGGAATATCAGGTTGGAAGAATGACTGCTAGTAGTCCAGTTTCTTTTGCAGTTCATAAAAGGGAATAATATGAAAGAAAAGTAGAAAGGCAGAGAGCAGATATTTTCCTATAAGCAGTGACAAACAACTGGAGTGTTTGAGAAGAGAAGTGATATGATGAAATCTTTGTTTTAGGAATATCAATTTGGTAGCTATTTAATGATAGATTAGAGAAAGAACTTGAAATCAGAAAGGTCATTAAGAGACCTTTATTCTAGGCAAGAGAGAAGTGTAGTGCTTGTGGGGGATGGAGAGAAGGATGTTAGCTACCTTGTGACAGTAAAACATGAAGAATATGGAAGTATTTATTGCACCACAGCACTGGTATAACCTATATAAAGACTATTTACTGCCTCAGAATGGGGTGGGATGGTAGGGAGAGGTAGAGAATCTGAATTGAAAAGCTAAACAAATAGGTATTAAATATTGTTTTTACATGTAATTGAAAAAAATTAAAAAGATATGTTGTAAACATAGATTCAACCACACTTGGCATCTGATTAGATACAGGAAATGGGGAAAAGGCACAGATGATTTGAAAGTAATGTACTTGAGTGACTGGGATGGCAATTGAGTCTCTAGAAATAAAGATGATTTTTGGAGTATCAGATAATAGGAGGAAATAAAATGAGCTCCATTTTGACCATTTGGAGTTTGAGATGTCTGCTGAATATCCAAGAGAAAGAATCTGGCAAACAGTAGGTTATGTGTGAATGTAGTTTAGTAGAGATATTGGTTAGATACATAGATTTGAGAGTCATCTTTATAGGATTATGTAAACTTTTAGAATCTGATGAGATATCCAAGAAAGAAAAGCTATAAAAACTGGTTTTAGAGCCTGAGAGAACATCCATTTAAGTAGATAAGAGACAGACAATAAACTTGCAGACTCAGAGGATATAGCCTCTATTTTGTTTCGGGCTCCCCCTACCCCTCCATAAAGTAGAAAGAGAGAACTACTGCAAATGGGAGGGGCATTAAGGTCTTGAGGATAAAAGATTTAATTTTCACAGTAAGGAGAATTGAATAGAATCTTTCAAGCACTAAAAGTGTTGTCATGCAGCCGCAGGAGCCCATTTGAGTCTAGCTAATATGAATTTGTAGTGACCTGAATTAATGGCATGACATAGCCTTAGCAATTGATAGTATGAGCAAAGAAGGTGGATGTTAGAAACAACTCAGGGTAGGTTGAGGATCAGCTACTCTCAGTGGCTTAAATCAGGGATTAGCAACCTGAACCACATGGACCAGGGATATAAACAAAGACAAATTTTATCGGACAGGTGAGCTAGCTTTACCACCATTCTCCTTTCTATTCTTTCTTTCAACCCCTTCTAGAACTAACTTTGAAAGATGGTTTTCAGTGGTAATTCCCTTTCTCATTTGTCATTGGATAAGCAAAGGTTGGTTCCTGATAGAACTACCCTTGGTTTAAAAGTTTGTTGCCAGTAGGTAATCACTTTCCCCTTCTTTTTCAAAAAAGCTGGAAGAAAAAGACCCATTATTTTTATACTGTAGGCACCTTTGCTTCAATGACCTTGCTTGCTTGAATGATTAGGTAACATTTAGGAATGGATCACCTAGAAATGATCATTTAGTTGAAATGGCCTTTTTTCCATATTGATGATGATATGTTTATGTATTGTATGTATTGTAGAGAATAATTTGGATTATTTGTAAGATTGAAGCTGCTTGGTTTAGGTTGGATAAAATAAATTTACAAAAGAAATGAATCCACCCATCCTGTGTCAGAGTTTGAATAGGCCACACTTATTACTAGGTGAACTTCTTCAGGAATACTTTATATTGATGATTCTAATGCTGTTTTCCCAAGAATGAACATGTTTGTTTATAGCTGATATTTATATGCCATTTTAATATTTTAAAAATGTTTTACATTATAACATCTCATTTGTCACTGTTATTTTATGCGATGGAGTGTGTGTGTGTGTGTGTGTGTGTGTGTGTGTGTGTGTGTACCAATTTTACAGATCTTAAAACTTGAGGCTCAGAGAGATTAAATGACTTGATTAGGACCATACAGCTAATGTCTGAGGCGGGATTAAGAGTCAGGTCTTCCTGGCTCTAAGTCCCAATAGCTTATTACTGTGCCAAGCTGCCTTGCCCTCCCTACTAAAAAAGAGTAATTTCACTCAAAGTTGTATTTTTTTCACTGCTTGAAAACTCCATGTCTGTTAAGGAAACAAGGCACCAAAGCATACTACTACTTATTGGTTGTTTAGAGCATATTCATTTAAAAGTCTTTGTCCTCAAGTATTGGTACTCTTATCAGGATGAAAAGCTCTTTTACTCTTCTTTTATTCATCTCCACAATTCTTGTCTGGATCACCCCAGGCAATCAAAAAGGAAGTATGGCCTGCAGTTGGAAAAAATGGGTGTAACCATGAACATTGTTGTTAGAATGTTCAGATATAAACAGTAGCTAAAATTGTCTGAGTACCAGAAATGAAATGCAATTCCTTCTCCACATACATGCAAACAATTCTATTTATAAAACAATAGGAAAATGAATATTAGTTAGCAATAGATAGTTGTTAAGGTGCCTGAAGTTTTATAGTTGAATTTGAAATATGTACCTATAAATCTGGCCTAATCATGGAGATTTGGAACTGAGAGAACCTCAGTTCCTTATTTTTTATCTTTAGCCTTTTATAACAACAACAACAACAATGCATGTTTATATTGGCCCTATAGATTTATAAGACATTTAGTTCACATTAAGACTGTGAAGTAGGTGGTACAAGTGTTATTACTCCCCTTTTAGAGATGGGATGAGATTCTTTGGAGTTGAAAGGAATCTCAGAAGTCTAATCCAACACACACAATAACAGGAATCCCTTCTATAACTTCCCTGACATGTGGTTATCCACTCTTTGCTTGAAGACTTTCCTTTAGGATGAAGCAGGGGAGGAGGTTTGCTAATCCTGCTTCCTCTTGATAACCCTTCACATAGTTGAAGATGGCTGTCAAGTTATCTTACCTGCTAAGAAACATCCTCAGTTCCTTCAGCTGATACACACATAGAATGTTCCCTAGCCCCTCACCATGGAATAGCTGTTGGCTGGGCCTGGAGTCAGGAGCACAGGAGGCCCTCACTAGCCTCAGATACCTGCTAGCCAAGTTACCCTGAGCAACTCCCTTATCCTGTCATGCTTTCTCCACTCTAAAATGAGGAGATTCTAATTGCATCTCTCTTAAGAAGTACTTAGGCACAGTGCCTGGTTCATAGTAGGCCCTAGAGGTCTGCTTCTCTCCCTTCCCCTCTTTGTCATCTTCTTCTAGATGCTTTCTAGTTTTATCAGTGTATTTTTTAAAGTGTGGTGACTACAACATGGACATAGTGCTCTCAATATGGTCAGACCAGGGCAGGACTCAGTGGGACTTGGAGCTGCCTGGATTACATATTATTATTCTTGTAATGGGGCCTGAATCCACATTAGTTTTTTGAGTTGCCATATTAATTACATAGCTGACTCTTACTGAGCTCCTTTAAAATGCTTATACAATGATGAACTGTCATCTAGTCAAACTTACTCTGTCTTGTATTTGTTAAATTGATTTTTTGAACCCAAGTGTAAGGCTTTACACTTGTTTTGTATTGGTCTAGTGTGTGTGTGTGTGTGTGTGTGTGTGAGAGAGAGAGAGAGAGAGAGAGAGAGAGAGAGAGAGAGAGAGAATATGAATATGTATGTGTGTGGGCAGTGGGTGTAATAGGATGAAATAAATATTGGAAAGGGATGCAAGAGCTAGAAAGCAGAAAGTCTTAAATGCCAGACTGAGAAATTTGTATCTTATTCCCATAGCAATAATTCTTAACTGAGAACCGATAAACTTTTTATTCTTCACTATTTTGGCAACTATTTCAGCATAATTATTTTCCTTTGTAATTATATGTATTTTTTCAGGCATTTTAAAACATCATTCTGAAAATGAATACATAGACTTCACCAGACTACTAAAGGAATCCATGAAACAACAACAAAAAGATGAAAAACATTTGACTTTTAGGTATTAGGGATCCACTAAAGGTTTTAGGGGGCAGCTGGGTAACTCAGTGGATTGAGAGCTGGTCCTAGGTTCAAATCTGGCCTCAGACACTTTCTAGCTGTGTGACCCTGGGCAAGTCACTTGACCCCCATTGCCTAACCCTTACCACTCTTCTGCCATTGACTCCAAGACAGAAGGTAAGGGTTTTAAAAAAAAAAATTAAATAAAGGTTTTAGACAAATACTAATGGTATATAATTGGGCCATTCCAATATAATATAAATGGAAATTTTGCTTAAATTAATTTTCAGATAGTGCATCATGCCAATCTGGCTGCTAAAGGACTTTGTATAGATCTAGACAAAATAAATTATCCAGAAGACTATAATGTCAAATATCTCAAGGGAAATAATGAAAATGAGGAATGAAGGGTATCAAATAGTACCAGAACTCAAATTATAATAGAAACACTAGTAATCAAAACAATATAGTACTGCTTAAAAACTAGAAAAATTGATTAGTTTGGACAGATTAGGTAAATTAGACCCAGAATATGTGAGTCACAGAACAGTATTCTATAAATCTAAAGACACTGATTTTGGAATAAGGACTCTCTATTTGACAAAAGTTCATGGGAAAATTGAACATTGAACAATCTGGCAGAAATCAGGTTTAGACCAACACCTCTTCTCATATTTTTCAGTAAACTCCAAATGGATAATTGATCCAAATATAAAGAGTTATAAAAAAAATTAGAAGGCAAAGGAGAGATAATTTTCACAATGAATGATGAGGGAGAACTTAAGGAGTGACATAGTCAGACTTATGTTTTAGGTATATTATCAGTCAAACTAATGGTTCTTGTGATCAGAATCTTTATTCTCAGTTGTTTAGTTATTAACAAAGATAGGGATAGCTCAACCTTTTATTCCATCCACAAAGCTCAAGAATCTCTCCTTAAGCCTATCTACAATCTCATGGTAGGAAAAGGTAGGAGAAGAGAGAAGTGTAAAATTGTCATTTTGCAACTTCTGTTGATAAATTCAAGGAGTAGATCACCATTTAGATCCTAGATTTAGAGCCAGAAGGGACCATCTAGGGCACCTATTCCAGCATCCACATTTTACAGATAAAAAACAGGGAAGGTCAGTGGCTTGCTCTAGGAACATGCACCTATTGATTGTGAGAATCAGGATTTAACCTCAGATCTTCCTGACTCCAGGTCTGTTTACTGTTCAGTTAATACAGGCAAGCCTGTCAATGGGCTTCTTGGCCTTTAAACTGTCTTGGTGACTGAAATAAAATAATATATGTGGAGAAGCATTTGTAAAAGTTAAATATACAACTTATATGGAAATACAGACCTGAATGAGGAGAATCTGAGTTGTTTAAAGTAAATACCAGAGATAGGATGTTGCTGAGAAAACCGGAGGTTGGTGCAAATTTATCTACCACATCAGCAATTCTGAAATAGGGCAGAGGAGGAATGGTGTGTTTAGTGTGTGCAATTTGCATCTCTTAAACAGCTTAGTTTACTTATCAGCACGAACAATGTCTGGTTATTCTTCACATTTAAATATGATGCCCTTAATTTTGCCATCCATACATACAGGATGTGGCTGAAAATGCTGATGCACGATTTGACATTCTTTCCATCCAGAGTATACACAGAATCCATTCTCTGGTTGGAGGTTTGGCCACAGTTTGCAAGGCCTGGCACTGGTTCTAACTCTGGCTCCTTTTGCTCCAAAAGAGCCACCATAGCTGACAACTGTTTACCCACCTCCAACTCTCTTTAGTATTGTTGCTGCTTGGCAGAAAGTAGTCATGTACCCAAGAGTCTTCTGCTTTTCTTCTTGCCTCCTGAGGATTATTGATATAAGGAGAAATTAAATTTTGCTTAACTAAAGTTTTATGATCTTATTAAGTTCTTTAAAAAAAAACCATGCTTAATATAAGGGAAATTATTGGCCTCATTTATCATCATGTGTTCTTTTATGATTTGCCAGGTCCTTAGTGAAATTAAGCAGGTGAGCATTTGTTAGATTCGTGTTATGGGTCAGCCTTCGAGGAGCTTTCTTTCTGAGTGGATATAGCACATTTGTAAGTAAGTAAATGAAGGGTATAGACAAAAGGCATCTACCATGATTTTGTGGAATAGGTCATTGATAACAATAATACAAATAAAAATAGCTAACATTTATGTAGCTCTTACTATGTGTCAGACAGTCTCTTAAACAATTTACAATTATTATCTCATTGAATCTTCACAACAACCCTAGGAGGTAAAAAAATGCTCTTACTACTCCCATTTTAAAGATAAGGAAACTGAGGCAAACAGAGTAAAATGACTTACTCAGGACCACACAGCTAGTAAGTGCCTGAGGCAGGATTTGAGCTTAGGTCTCCCTGATTTTAGGCCCAGCATTCTATCTACAGAGCCCTCTAGGTGCCTCTTAACTACTGAGAGAATCAGAGACAGCCTCTCAAAGGAAAGGACCCTAAGGAATATAGGGGTACCAACAGAACAAAGACAGAAAGAGAAAGCACTTGAGACACAAGGGATTATATCTGTGCAACAGCAACAGTCTAATGGCAGGAAATGGGAGTGTTGTATATAAGAAACCACAAATACACCTTGGTATATAAGAAACCACAAATACACAGTTTGATCAGAGCAGTTTAGTACAAGAGGGGGAGTAGTGTGTAATCAGTCTGGAAGGAGAGAGGCTCTTGGAATGAGATTGTGAGGGGGTTTAATTCTCAGAGCACTTTGTTTTTTTTCCTAGAGGCAATAGGGAGGTATTGAAGTTTCTTGAATAAGGAGGTATTGAAGTTTCTTGAATAAGGAGAATGATATAATCATACTTAAAAATTTTAAATATCAGTTTGGCACTTGGCATGGAGGTAGAAAAGACTGGATGCAAAACTACAAATTAGGAATCTACTGCAATAGAACCAGTAAGAGGTGATGAGGTCCCTGAGGAGGGTGGTAGTAATTTGAGTAGGTAGATAAGGATGAATGCAGAATCTAGTACCATCATTCAGGGAACATCAATCATTTGGAGGTCCGTAGTTTAAATTAATATTTTCATGCTTGAAAACATAGGTCTGCAAAAAGTGGGAATAAAATTTGCTTTGATACATACTAAAACTTTTTTAAATTTGATAGTAACTTGATGTACTGATTAATGCTTATTTTTTTTTTCTTATCAGCTTTGTGTTTCCAGTAGATTGCCTTTTGTATGGCAAGATCCAATTTGTCAAGAGTCCACATTGACCCCGTATTCTACTAGACTTTTCTTTGCGACTCTGAAAGGCATTTTTCAGACCTTGCCTAAATTATAATTTACAAGTTTCTGTTTTGCAGTGTTAAAAGGGAATATGAGGGAGAAAGAACAAGATTAAGTGAATAAAGCATTTAGTTTTGTGTCATGCACCAAAAGTATGTGCAGAATTATTCAGTGGGTTACACTGGAAAAGGCCAAGGAGTCTTCCACTTAAAATATGAATTTTTCTATTTTCCATACATCTTTTCTCTCTATTTGAAACATTAGTTCTGAAGCAAATGCCAGAAAATTCAAATGAAAAAGAAATTTGTGAGATAATCACTTTGATGTTTCCTATGGTATTAGAGATCTTCATAACGAAGATGAGTAATTGCATCTTTAGAGGCAACTTGGTAGAGTGTTTAGGATTTCTAGAGTTGGTGTCAATAAGGCTTAGGTTCAAACCCTGCCTAGACACTTTTTAGCAAAGTGTCTTTGGGCAGGTAGGTCCCTTGATTTCTTTTGCAGAATCTCTTTCTTCATCTGTAAAATAAAGATAGTACTACTTGTAGCATTTACTCCAGAGGATTGTTGTGAGGTTCAATTAAATAAGGTATTTAAAATTATTTACAAGCCTAATATGCATATTTCAATTGTTGCTGCTTTTATTATTGTTTAGCTCTCTCTTACAAAGCCATGGATTCAGGAACAGGAGTTTTTAACCTTTTTTGTGTCCTGGACCTCTTTGGCAGTCTGGTGAATACCTATGGAGTCCTCAGAATATTTTTAAAAGCAGAGAATAAATATGTAGGATTGCAAAGGAAACCCGTTCTATTGAGGTAGTTATCAGAATATTAAAAAACAAGATCAGAAACTCCAGATTGAGATCTTCATTTTAGAGAGGGGGAAAATAAGAATTGGGAAATTTGTCTTAGAGCTGATGTAGTAGTGGAGTAGTCTCAGGTCATACTCTGCTAAAATAGTGTTAAAGCTTGGCTCATTGGGGACATACATAACCCTGGCCCAATTCAACAGGGACCTCCTGTGTGTTAGAAATAGTGTTGGATAGTAGATAGAGACCTTGCCTAAAATGCTAAGAAATGTGTCTTGCCTCTGACACATGCTGGCTCTAAGGCCCTTGGCCAGTTGCTTCACTTCTTGTGCTTCAGGCAGCTTTTAAGGATTCCTTCATTGGTGAAGACTATTTCCCCTTTCTCAGAGTTGTCCATACAGATCAAGGCCCTTTCACTGCTGCTCTGTTCTGGCCCCAGGGAAGAAACTCCCATTCTTTTGAGAGTATACATGTACATACCCTGTACTGTGATGAGGGAGAGATCCTGAATGACTCAGTATAGAAAGAATTGTTTCCCATAATCAACAGCACATCAACCAAGCTTGGAAAGAAGCTCAGACCTATAGCTGGCTGAGGTGAGGGGACAGAACCTTCTCTAGCCTGTACAAAGGTAGGGAAGTAGGATTAAATTCCAGGAATACCCAAGCTAGAATGCAGAGTGCCTGAAGTAAGTTTTAAATAAGCCAAGAAAGGTAGGCTGTAACCAGATTGTACAGGGGACCTTATGCCAAGTTAGGTAATTTGTATTTTATCCTGAACCTAATAAATGACAATTGAAGATTTTTGAGCAGAAGTGTGACATAGAATAATTCTTTAGGATGACTTCGGCAGTTGAAGGGAGAATGAAATAGAGAAGGGAGATTGGAAACCAGGAATCTAATGAGGAGGTTATTGCAGTATTCTGGGCAAGAGATGGTGAAGCCTTGAATCTGAATGGTGACTATGAGAGTGCAGAGAAAGGGATAGGTGAGATATATGTTGAGAAGTAGAATCAATCAGACTTGGTGATTGAGTGGAAACTGGAAATGGAGGGGAAGAGGGAAGTCCAGAATTACTTTGAGGTGGGGAACCTGGGTGGCTAGAATGATAGTGCTAAATTTAAATGTAAATGGAAGCAGAAACCTGGAGAAGGGATGAGTTAGAAGGGATAATGTTTGAGAGATTTATGCAGTGTGTCTGACTGAAGAGATCCGCTTATAATGTAGGACCGAACTTTAGGAGAGAGACTGGACTTTAATGGATCTGAGAGGCATCTTATGAAGATAGTCATCTTGATCTTGGCGAGGTCACCAAGAGGAAGGGAGGAAAGTAAGCAAGGGCAGAGGGAGGGAACCCTGGCTCTGGGGTTAGGGGTACAGAGGATGGTGACTGAGAGGTATCTTGAGTGTCAGACAGAGAGGTGTGCAGGAGGCAGAATAACACACTTATCTACAGAGCATCTTCCTTGTTTCCAGGAGGCCTAAAAGTGAAATTGGAGCAAAAACACAGCCATCTGTACACACTTGTGAGGGGTGGGGAGGAAGTCGAGGAGCCATTCACTTGGTGAGTGGAGAGGACACCTTGGGTTAGTGAAGAAGAATTCTAGATGTGATGTCAGAGGATCTGGGTTTGAATTCTAGTTTTCCTCTTTATTACCTATATCATGACTGAATTGCTCTCTGATAATTCATAAAAACGAAAGGCCAGAGGAGATTAGTTCCAAGGGCCATTCTAGTTATAATTTAGTGATCCTATGGATCCCAGTACAGATTCATTTATTCCATATGTACTTATTCTAAGCGGTCTTTTTCCATGCAGAAGGGGTCTTCTTATGATGCTGGAGGCATTTCTTTGTTTCCTTTAATCTTTCCTAGTAAAGAGGGGCACCTAGAGGGCTCAGTACATTGAGAGTTGGCCTTAGTGACTGGAGGTCCTAGGTTAAAATCTGATCCCAGATGTTCCTAGTTGTGTCCTGGGCAAGTCACATCCCCTGTTATCTAGCCCATACTGCTCTTCTGCCTTGGAACCAATACACAGTATTGATTCCAAGATGGAAAGTAAGGTTTAAAAAAATTCCATGTTCAGGATACCCTCTGCTATTCCTCACTGTCACCACATGACTAACACACCTCCTTTTCCATTCATATCATAGATCTTTATCAAGAAAGTAAACTAATAGTTAACTAGACTCATCTTGCATCTACTGTATTGCTACTTCTCCCACCTAAGTCTTTCCAGCTTATTTTTTTTTTACATGAAGAGCTGTCTTTGTGTGTGAATAAATAAAGGACTCTACAAAACTTTTGAGAGAAGGTACACTTGTGGGTGTGAGAGACTAGCCTCCACAATTTTTTAAAAGTCTAAACATAAAGCTTGTCTTCATGCTAAAGTACTATGGGACACACAGCTGTGTGTCCTCATGTGCAGGATACTATCAGAATTCACATAGATAAATAAACAATGAAACATTCAACAAATAAACAGAAGTATTTATTTTTTAACAATTATAAAGAAAAATGATCACAAGTATTTGCTGAACTAAGTTATTTTTGGCTATGTGTTTTTGTTTTTGCTGCCTTTTTTTCCCCCCACTACCTTAGACTGCCTAAGAACCGCACTATAATTAATAAATTGGTAACAACAAAAATCCAGGCTATGGTTTTTGTACCAGATCACATAACCCTTTCAAATATAGTGCCTCTTGAAATGCTGAGGGGATTTTTTTAAGAACCAAAATATAAGTAACATTACTTAAAGTGATATAATGGAATGAATATATCTCCTGTCAGTTGTAGTTGTGTGATTTTGGGAAAGTTACTGAATGTCCCTGGTTCTATATGCAAAATGGTAGTGTTAGACCCAAGAGTCTTTCTAGTTTCTGTAGTTTATGTTTATGATTTTCTGGGCAGGGGGAGAGAGAATGAGGAGGGACTTGTCATTTTTTTTAAACCTTCATATCCATAGCACCGTAACACAATGCCTTTTCTCTAGTGGGGAATGAATTAGTTTTTGTAGAATTGAAATAAATTATCTATGAAGTATAGCTTTTTGTGTGGGTTGTGATCTGCCCTGATAAGAGGAGGCCCTAAATCTATGCAATCTCAGATACACTGAAGACTTTGATTTAGAAATAATTTCTGGGAAGCAGAAAGGGCAATTATTGATTGTAACTTTGATTTTATTTCCAAGGCAAGTAAACCATTCTTCAAACCTTTTAAATAGTGGCTACCTTCTCAGACTTCACAAAAGATGCCCACAGCCCTTTTATTATTCACTTTTCTCCCCAGAAGTAGAAATTAAATGTTTTTAGGGAGATTCTTTATTTTAGGATTTCTGTTTCCATTAAAAAAACAACAACTAGAAAACCTGGGAATGAGATTTAAGGAAGCAATATTATGTTTCAGATATAGTCATACCTACCCCCAAGGGAAAGTCCCCAAGGAAAATGTCTAGAATGATGGAAACTGATGCCCTATTGGCTCGGGCAGATACCAACCTTCTTTTAAGAATAGACTTCTTTTAGAAACTCCTATTTTCTACAGCCTCATCTGAATGCATGGATTCAAATGTTTACCTTCTTAGGATTTACAGTAATCCACCCTTTTCCACCCACTCATGTTCCACTCACTAGTTACTAGGGATTAAGGGGGGGTTCAGTTGGGGGGAGCAGTTCCAACACTTAAGTTTATAAAATTCTACTGGAGGATACAATATTCATATATATAGGAGTATTGGAAGAGGCAGGGTTGTAGGGGACAGTTACAATTAGGGGTATCAGCCAGCATGGACTCCTGAATGGTGATGTTTAGCCATTCTCAGAGAAGAGAAGATTGTTTTAAAGGTAGAAATCAGTGGACCCTATGTTTTTTTCTGGTTCTCCCCACACATCCCTCTGGGCCATGGAAATGAAGGGAAGGATCCACCAAAGAGGAGTTCTTTACATTTGACAAGAGGGAAATGAGAGCCGGTTGCCACCAATTATTCCCATGTGGTCTAGAATGCCACTGAGCAGCCCTTGCTCTCCTGGATTGTCCTGTTCATTTTTCCCTTTGTTTTGCCGTGCAGTTAGGTTTCTCCAGTGTTTTAAATTTAAAGTCGTTGAGCTAGTTCGTTTGGGATATAGAAAGTGGAGTCTTGTAAGAGCCTGGCTCATCACTGGGTTCTAGAATGGTGGCCCATTTGGTGGGGCTTCTTCTCTCAGCAGTTTGTCTGCCCCTCCTCTCCCCCCAACACTGTTCTAGAAACTGCTGGGGTTGATAGGAAAACACAAAAAGGATCTGCATTTGTTGGAGGAGAGTGGTTGCTACTTTTTCCACATTCATGCCATAGATGGTGCTACAAAAGTAGCCTTGAGAGAGGTGTATTTTGGCTCCCACCCCAGAGACTCCTCCAGTCCCTCAAATACAGATCTCTTCCCAACCAGATGTTTGGGCTTATGAGCTCATGCTTCCATGAATTTTCTTCATGCCTCTGGTGCATGGGAAGAGCAGAATTGCTTGGGGTACAAACCTTAAATGGTTCTTTCATTCCAGGCTTGCATGCTAATGAAGAGAATACTAGATTTCAAGTTAGAGGTTTGACATCTTTACCTGGGTGATCTAGGGCATGTCTATCAACTTCTCAGGGTCTCCCTTTTTTATCCACAAAATAAGGAATTGGGCTTGATTGGAACTCTGCTGTTCCAGATGCAGGTCACGCATCCCCTCAGATGACTGAGTTGGTAAAATTATAGTTTTGGGTCACTCGGCTTTCTTCACTGGCAACGAGCAAGGCTCTCACCCACATCTTTGGCACTGGAGTATCCATTGGCTGGGTCTCTATCTTATCAGAATTCTGAGAAGAAAAAAATGTCAAAACATGATTTCTGCTTAACTTTAAAAATAAACATACACTATAGTAATTTTGGTGCAGTAAAGTAATAAAATGCTAAGTATGAAGAACTTTATAGTTGACATAGTTCTTCTTTCCTCATTAGTGTTCTAACATGAAAAATCTAGAGTTGTGCCTCAAAAGATTTGGTGTCCAGATCTCTCCATTTTTATATCCTCACACTGGACAGTGTGGGACATGAAATTAGAGACATGAGTTTAAATTCTACCTCATATACTTATTAGCTCTGAGACCCTGGCAAATCACTTACCGTGCATAGCACCTACCTCTCCCCACAAGATTGCTGTGAGGATCAAATGGGATAACATATACCCTATAAATGGCGGCTGTTATTGCTTTTTATTCAAGTTGAAGGCTGCTAAGTTAGCAAGAAAACCTCTTTAATATTTCAGTTTAGGGAGGGGAAACCGTTTTTACTCAGCCCCTCCATTTGTAGATTGGTTTCATCTGACCTTCATATCAGCAGTTTTGAGCTGTTCCCATCTTATTCAGAATACAGCCTCTGAAAAGGTTCAAGGTAGAGTATCCCCAGCTACCTGCTCTTACTGTGATTGTGCCAAATGGAATTATGTACTAGAAATATAAAGATATTTTCTTTTTCAAATGAAGCTTATATGCACATAATACTACTGATTTAGCTATACAAATAAGGACTAATTTGAAACTCTGGATTTCCCCAGAACCACAGTCTTAAAACTCCTCCTCCTCCTCCTCCTCCTCCTCCTTCTTCTTTCTTCTTTCTTCTTTCTTCTTCTTTCTTCTTCTTCTTCTTGTTATTCTAAAAAACATAATTGTGACTTTAGTGGAGATAGATATAGAACAGATTTCCAAATATGAATACTTGATTATTTTGTATGGATACAAAGGATCCAGAGTGATTCCATTAGTAAATGAAGGCTTCTGCACTCCCCCTCCCCCCCCCCCGCCCTCAGGGGAACAAAATCTCTCCTTTTTTGGTGTGTGGCACAAATGACTGAAGACTTTACTTTAGGAACTCATATTATAAATTATGTATTGTTTTGAATCCTGTAATTTGCATGACAGCAGATGTTCCCAAATGTTTTCCTGTAATGCAAATCCCATTTCCTACTAGATTATATATTCCTTTAGAACAATTCCATGTGCTTCTTACTCTTGTATTTTTTCTAACTTTTTTTGTAATGTACTTAAGGCATTTAATATATGTTTGGATGGATGGATAAATGTACAGTGAATAAATTTTAGCCATTTGTTGTATGTTGGCATAATTCTGATTCCTAGACTGTGTCTAGAGAAATTGCCTTTCTTAAAAGTAGCCTCCTTTCCTAGAAGATAAGTTCAGTACCTTAAACAAAGGGGAAAAAAACCCTGAAATTATGTTTTAAGTTTTACTGCTGGTTTTTAAGCTCCCTTTTTTGGTTAATATTACTGAGAATAAGTTTATTTTAATATTCTAGCTGCCATATTAATGATGCTAACTTTATTGGTAGATAAACATGCTTAGTTAAGAAACTTTCTATTCAAGAACTTAAAATTAAAATCACTTAGAGAATGACTTTTCAAAGGATTATCCACTTTGCAAAACTTTCAGGCAAATAGGTAGGGTGTGTATGTGTTTGTCTGTCTCTCTGCCTGTCTGCCTGTCTGTCTTTGTGCTGGGCCTATAGTAAAGAAGACAAGAGTTCAAATTTGGCCTCATATTCTTACTAGGTATGTGTGACCCTGGGCAGAAGAGTTGTCATTTGCCTCAGTTTCCTCAAATGTAAATGGAGATAATAATAATAGCACCTACTTCTGGATTATTGTGAAGATGAAATTAAATAATATTTGTTTTCAGTCTTCATTTAAAATATATCTCTGAGAAAAAAGTTTAATATAAGCATTTTTCATTATTTACATGTATATGGAGAGAGAGAGAAGAAGAAGAAGGAGAGACAGCCAGATAGCCAGACATGTTTCAATTTAATTGGTGTAATTCTGGATATTTTTGCTGTTGAGGAAACTGAGTTAAACAGATTAAATAATTTCCCCAGGGTCACACAGCTGTTAAAGTGTCTGAGGCTGGATTTGAATTCAGGTCTTCTTGATTCCAGGCTAAGTATTCTATCTACTTTATTGCCTAGGTGAAGTCAAAAATTTTTTTTAAAAAAGTTCTTAAAGGCAGGGCCATGGAGAAGAGGTTTCGTTTTATAGATTCCTTCTTGCATTTTGTCAGCAGTTTCTATGTAGGGACAAAACAGTTGAAGGCTCATGATGTGGTAGAAAGAGTAGTTGCTTTGATATCAGTCTCTGGGATGTATAATCCCAGGTTGGCCATGTACTTAAATTTGTCTCTCAAATTGTCTGCAAGTGTATATTCATGATGTCCTTGTATGTGTCTTTGTTGGCAGATGAACTGATTCCACAAAAATCAGCATAAGTTTTGGCCCTTAATTTGACTGTTTCTACTTTCGGGTCAACAAAGAAATTCTTCTGTACTAAATAATACTCTATAGTGTACATGAAACAAATTTTATAGAACTGTTTGATTGTGTAAGAGCTAAAGAATGGAATGTTTGGAGTTACTTTCACATACTTGAATTTTATGCGTATCTGTATGCCATCAATTTTGCCACTAGAAGGCCTGATTAATTCTCCTCTTATTTTCATGTTTATAGCCCCAGCACTAGTATATTATTATGAACCAATTAAATTTGCAACCCACCAGGAAGAAAAAAGGGCATTGGTGGAACCTGTGTAAATACTTTCATTTTGTTACTTATGGGATGACTTGAGTTAGAATACAAACCTTTTTCTAATAGTTTTATGTACTCTTTGAGTTTTTGGCAGACTATTGTAAACAGTTTAATTATATGCTATGAATCAGCATTTTCCCATTGTTCTTTGGTCTTTAGTTGGTAGTAATGCCATCCCCCAAATCTCTGGATGTCTTATTCTTTTTTAACATGTGCAATTCTGTTCCACAAACAAGTATATTATACATAGTACAATATACTTAATTAGCATACTAGTTACTTAAGAATAGCCTGGAAGTCCTCCCCCTTCCCCTCTAACTCATAAGTGCTCTAATGACTAAAATAATAAATATATTGAGTTTATTTCATCTGAAAATCTGATTTAGAGCTTATAAATTTTATTACATACAGATTTAAAGTGTTGATTTGTTTCCATTGTTCAGTAACCATGGTTTTTTCTATTAAGGTTAAGGGTTTGAGTACTTTAGGTACAGCAAAGATTGAGCAGCGTGATAATGAAATATTGGTGTTTTTGTCGTGAGTGGGTGGTTAGGAAGTTTTTGTTTTATTTGCTTTATGTTTTAGCAATAATTCTTGAGTTGGGACATCAAATTGGGGTTTGGCTGTTGTAGCCTGTGGTTTGGTTCATTTCTTCTTTGACTTTTTTCCTCCATGTTAGTCTCATACAGACTTGGTTTTTACTCAGGCATAGTATCCATATTTGCCTTCCTTAAACAGGCTCCCTTCATCCTAAATGAAGTTCTTTTTCTTGAAATCATTTCACTCATGATTAAAGGAAAAGGTTGAGTTAAAAGGTTGCAGTTTGAGTTAAATTTTAAGCAGCAGCTTAGTTATCTACTTCACTGTCTGGGTCTTAATTTTATGTCATGTTCTTTCAGATAAACCGGGAAAACTGGTGTACCATAGAATCATGCCCAGATCCATCACTGTTGGCTCCAAAACAGACCACAGGTAAGCAGTTCTTCAACATTTGATGAATTTATTTGAATAGCTGATCAAAAAAATAAATAACTCTTTATAACTGAATCTGTCTCTAAATACAAAATATTTTACTTTGAATCATATTCTCCTTCTACTAGCCCTACCACAAAAAGGAGTGGATCTATATAATTTGAGGATATTTTGTTTGCACTCATCCTGACCAACTTGAGGAATTGAGAATGAGCACATGTAATTACTCTAGCTTGATTTCTACAGTAATAAACTTCACACATGTCTCTTATGAGTCATTAAGAGGCTGTTGAAGCCAACCTTGTTACAAACACATGATGTGGACAGTTTTGGTGGGGGCAGGGAAGGAGAGGTATGCAGAAAAGTAAGTGCATATGGTCATTAAGAACCATGCTAGCACTGTCCGAGATTGAGCCTTTTCTTGATAATTTGAAATATTGGCAACCGGCTAGTGACTTACAACAGAGTAAATTTCTATGGGAGACCCAAGATGTTAGTGTTCTGAGCATATGTTTTGTGGTTAGGAAAGCCAACTTTCAATCTAGACTCATTTGGTGACATAGGTCATATCCCTCCCTCTCTAAGTTGTTGCCCTCCTATCTCATTAGGAGCAGTATGTGGATGAAATAATAAATGATTATGAGGCAGTGTTCCTATTACAAACTGATAAATTCATATTCTGGGCTGAATTTTGTTCTTTTTGATTGTAAACTTCATTTTCCTGTTGTGCGTGTTATATTTTAAGAATGACTGACCGCATCTCTACCCACGTCTCTATCTCTGGGCCCTTTTTTAAAATTAGTTATTTAGCCAAGGAAATTCTACTAGCAGGCCTATACTGAAGGATGTGATTCAGATGATTACTTAAAATATTCCACCTCCAGATACTTCATAAACATCCTCAACTTGCTAATGTTACTATCCCAAAGGTACTTAAAAAATAACATAGGGGCATGTAGGTGATATAGTGGGATAGGGTGCTGGACCTGGAGTCTGGAAGACCTCAGCTAAAAAAATCTAGCCTCAGACACTTACTGGCTGTGCCACCATGGACAATTCACTTAATCTCTGTTTGCTTCAGTTTCTTCATTTGTAAAGTGAATATAATAGCAATACCCACCTGTAAGGTTGTGAGGATTAAATGAGATATTGTTATGCGCTTAGCACAGTGTCTGGCACATGGTGGATAGTATAGAAACCCTCCTTCCCTTCCTATCTGGCCACTCACCTTGCAGTTGCCTCTTCCAGTTTAAAAGCATCAAAATCTGCTCCAATATAAAGGGAAAAAAACCGTATTCCTCTTACTCATTCTTTTGACAAATGTTGGTTAACTAGTTACTGTATAAAACACACTAGTCCATAAGTTACTGTGTATAGAAAAATAAGCTATGACACCAGAATTAAGTTTTGTGAATTATCTCAATATGTTTAATTCAGATGTTTGAGGAAGTCGAACATTCATCATAGGACCAAATCTTGATTATTTTCCAGATTTGTCTTTCACCTTGCCAAAATTTAAAGTGTTAATAGTTTGTTTGTTTTTCCCTGGATTTTATATTCAAGGTTCTGGCCTTAAGCACCCTTCCATCATGATTTCAGGGTATTTTTGCTTGAGTTTTATAGGTAAAAGTTTGCCTTCTTCTTCAAGGACAAATACCCAGGGAGATTGGGTAATCATGGCTTTTAGCTACCTATTGTATATTGTTTTATACCTTCCTTTCCCCCAAATATAATTTCTTTCCAGTGAATATTCAATTTAAAATGACTCTGCAGAAGTATTGTCAAACTCAAATAGAAATGATTCCTACTGGCTGTATATTTATTGACTTAGAAAAACCATAAATTAACATTTATGTATGTTACTTTATTTTACCAAACTTTCCCCAGTCACATTTTAATAATTTAAGCCTCTATTAAATCTTCTTATGGAATGAAATAAAGCACCTTCCCTTTCCTGGCTATCTTCTTTTGGACACTATCCACCTTTGTCACAGTCCTTCCTAACATGCAGCACCCAGAACCCAACCTAATATCCAGGAGCATCCTAACCTTCCCAGAGTAAAGCAGGATGATTGTCCCTGTCTGAGGAAACCACTCCAGGTCTTTTAAATACAGCTTTCTCAGCTGCCATATATCTCAGTGGGGATAACTAGGTGTGTGCTGGACCACAACAACCAGACAATTTACAAATTCTGTGTATCAGTCATGAAAGAGTGTTTGCTTAAAAAAAGGGAAGATCAGTTAACTTTTCATTTTTGGAAACTTCTATCATGTGATTTAGGGTGTGGGTGGATTTTCCTTTTGCCTCTTTCCCACGTTTGCCTTGTTACTATTGTGTTTTCCCACTTACTGTGCCCCTTTTGACCCATACTTGGCTTTATGGCCCACTGCAATACCTACTTGGATTTACTTTCTGGGAGAGGAGCTTCCACCAGCCTTGAATCTGGAACTACCTTATGAATTTTCCATCAGAACGTCACTGAGCTGGTTTCTGTTTCAGTCTGGAATTTGGACGTGGTTTGTTAGGCAGCCAGCAGGATTGTGAGCAGTGAGGCATAGTTGCTGTTACAGCCTTTTCTTGGCCTTTTTACTCCCTCCTGGCTCCTCATTTTTCCCCCACTGCAGACTGGAGGTTCAGATTTTCCAAATGGGAAAAAGGATGGAAAGACCACACCCTCTAATACGCCTTGATTCCATACACAGTCTGGATTTTGTGAAGCATGAATGATCTGTTGAATATAAATGTTTCCAACCAGCCTTCTGCCAACAGACACCAAAACTGTTCCTTTCGGGGTATCACATGCAGAAATGTTTGCAGATGGGTGGGAACTGGGTGTTCAGTTTTTTTCCCTAAAGTTTTAGCTTAAATTTTCTTTTCTTCCATTTTGCCTCTGTGTTCATGCTTCCCAGTATCTCAGCTTTTTCCAGATGTCAGCAGGCTTATAGCAAGCAGGTGGTTTGGGGAGGGGGAAGGGAAGGGCAGAGTATGGCACAGATGCTAGGCCCAGTCCAGGGTTGATATGTAGCCACTTAGCAGAGTTAGTTTTCTATTCCCTCTCTTACCTTCTGCTGGAAGGAACACAACAAATAAATTCAAGTGGTAAGAAGAGTGAGATCTTTTTTTATGAGGGGAAACCATATTTTACTTAAATTTGTACCTCACCCAGAACAGAACATGGAACAATGAGGCTTCATAAAAATAGTTTGTTGAATTGAAATTCAAAGGGCTCTCATGTCAGTGTCTGGTCCTAAATCCTACACCATGTAGGCATCACTTCAGTAACACTCTTGACCGATTAGGTTTTTTTTCTTGAACTCATCCAGTGATGAGAATTGAACGATTGAGCAAAACTGTCAATCAGTAAATTTGTAAACTGCCAATAAGTTCCAAGCATTTTTAGAGCCTTGGGGCTGGGTATACAAATACAAAATGAGAAAGCCCTTGCCCTCTGGGACCTTCCAGGAAGCATGAGATGGGAGAGTATTCCAGAAATGAAGGGTAGCCTGCATAAAAAATACAGAGGAAAGAGATGAAATGTTTTATATAACAAATATTTATGCAAGGAGTAATAGGTAGGCCAATCTGTCAGGAGCATAGAATTCATAGAATAATATGAGGTCAATGTGAGGAAGTGAACTAGAACCACATTTTAAAGGGCTTTAAGTGCCAAATATGGCTGATTAAAGATGTTATTCCTAGGCAATTGGGAGCCACTGAAGCTTCTTGAGCAGAGAAGTGACAGTTCTGCAAGGTGTTTGACAGAGAGCAAAGATAAGATGTGATTTGAAAAGAATAGTTAGGAGACTAACAGACTCGGTAAAGCAGCTTATTCCATTGTAGAAAGCTCTTTCTGGTTTGATGAAAATTCTGTCTTCTAGAGCACTAAAAATGAAATTTCTCTGTGTTCCATATATCATATAAGGCATGTTTGTTTCTAAACCTGCTGCCAACCTGGTCACCTGGTATAGGTCGTAGTTTGTTCTTGCCCCTATTTTAAAAATCGACCACTAGATATCAATATAGTATTCCAAAGGCAGTCTGGCTAGTATGTAGAACACCATAAATCTATTGTCTCTCTTGATTCAGATACCCTATAGCTATTAATTTGGCATTGTTGGTGTATCACCAACATTCAAACCTATCAATATTATTCTAAATTTTTTTAAACCAGCCATTAGCTTCCTCTCTGTTTTGTCACACAAATTAGATGGATTTGTTTTCTATGTCTTCTTCCAGACTGCTGATTTAAAAACAAAAAGATAGCAACATATGTTTAACAGTACAGAGACTACAATAGAAGTCTGTGACAAGCTCCAAGTTGACAACAATCCATTTATTAATACTCTTTGTGCACAGTCATTCAGCTAACTCTGAAAACATGAAACCTTACTGTCATTCAGCTCACATTTCTCTGTCTTATCCATAACAATATCAGGAGAGATGGTGAAATGATTTACTAAAATCCATTTATATGCTTCTGACATTCCTTTTTCTGCTAGTCTAATGAATACCAAAAATCAAAAGCTAATAGACCATTTATCAGAATACTCTGACCAGTCCCAATACTTGACAACTATATTCAAGGGGAATGTAGATTTTTCTATTTTTTAGCTATTCTGTCTTTGGCATAAAGCATCTGAGGACCATAGGTGAAAATGAAGTATTTATTTCACTATATATTTTGCCAACAAACAAATCAAAATTTAAATTTAAACCAAATCAACATTTAAAGTTAAAATTGACTTTTTACAACTTTATTCCTTGTTTTTAATATTTTAGTTATCCTAAAAACCTAAAAAGGGGCTAGTTCATAATTGTCTTTGTAATTTTTAAACTATACAGATGTGAATTAATAACAGGAATTAGTTCATACCTTATTGCTAAACATTTCAGTAATGGCATTCTTATTCTTGATTGCAAGATTATTCTCTAAGGAGACGGAAAAAGCACTGATGTTTAGATAGTTTTTTAAAAAGTTGAATAGGTCTTCTAAGTCACACTTTATCTCTTTTGCATAAAGACATATATAGACATCTGCAGCCTCTTAAATGTCTTAGAGTGACTCTAATGGTATGAAATAGGGAGAATTAACAGAAACAGTTCTAGTTCCTGTCCAGATACCTAGAATTAAGATTATAGAACAGAAAGTTTCAGTTCTGCCCATGTTTCCTTTATAGCTTTTCTGGATGTCTAACATGTGCAGGCAGACTACTGGAATAGAAAGAAAAGCCTGATTTTTACCATTTAAAATAACGTGTATTTTAATATTTATTTTGCAGAATGCGAAAACTTCTTAGAAGTTGGACTGGGTAGAGAGTGTGCCTCATCGCAGGGTGTTCTTAAAAGAGAATCTGGCAGCGATTCTGACCTCTTCCCTTCTCCCAGTGATGAAATGGATGACAGCATTATCTTTACAAAGGTATATTTGGGTTCTTTCCCTTCATTAAGATTGCTTATTGGGGGCAGCTGGGTCACTCAGTGGATCGAGGGCCAGATCCAGAGACAGGAGGTCCTGGGTTCAAATGTGACCTCAGACACTTCCTAGCTGTGTCACTCTGGGCAAGCTACTTAACTCCCATTGCCTACCCCTTACCATTCTTCTGCCTTGAAACCAATACTAATTCTAAGGTGGAAGGTAAGGGTTTATCAGGGAAAAAAGATTACTCGCATTTTGATCACCATTGTTCAGTCTTACCAGCCATAATTCAGTTTCTTTTGCCCCTTTCTCTAGATTCCAAACTTGAAAGTAAGAACTATCCTTAAGGGAAAGAAATTAAAGCTTGGATAGCTTACCAAATGGCATTGCTCACTTCTGTTGTGCACAAAATCATGGCTTCTTGTTTCAGGCTTTAAAACATACATTGCATCTTAAGCAAATGGTGGAAGTTCTTTTGCTTAAATCATGCCAGATGACAGTGAGCTCTTTCCAGTGGGCAAGAAGCGACCACAGCCTAGACTAAATGATGTCATGTACTATAAATTGGTCATAGTGTCATTTCTGATGAATGTGGTTGGACCCAGAGCTCCTTCCTGGCCTTAGTGATATCATCCCTCTTCACCCAGTTTGCTTAATGGGAACCTTCAGAATCACCACTGGGAAACTTTGCCTGGCTGCCTGGAGTGGCTCAAGTGCAGTATTAGCAGGAATCATGGAACTAGTGTTTACATGTAATTTGAGGCTTCACTAATGAAGGGGGTGGTTTGCTTGTTTGCCTGAATCTAGCTAAAAAGAGTTCTATTTGTTTCATTAAGAGAGAACATTAAGCAAAGGCTTTCCCATACTAAGCATAGCAGCTCTAGTGGGGGGTGGAGGGGTTGTGCCAAGATTGAGGTCTGTGTGTGTGTGTGTAAAAGAGAAAAAAATTGGCTGCTCTATGTATAAATATGTATGAGAAATGGTGCCCCTCCCCCTTTTATGGTACCTGATATAACTACTTGATAAGGGTTGTTTAAGTTACTCCTTGTTCTAGGCAATGTGTCAGGATAACTGTAGAGTGAGGAAGGTTTAAACAAGTCCCATAGGTTCTGTTCTAAAATTCATTTGGACCTTTGGGGAATTTATTCTCTTCATCAGTCTACTTTGCTCTGGTTTTATTTAGCTTCTCCCACATTTATAGCTTGTTTCCTACTCTCCACTCTCTACCTTATTTCTTTAATTCAGCCCAGTATTTCGAGTGAGTTCTGGAGAAGATTTAAAATGGAAACTTTAGGATTACTATTAATATTTTCTGGAATGATTTATCCCAAAGATTGACTTTCCTCTCATGAAACAAATCTTTATGTCAGAAAATTTTTCATCCCTTGATTTTCAAGGAGAGGAAAACTAACAAAATCCAAAGACTTGGTGCTTTTCTAGTTTGACTTTGAGTTTCTAAATACTAGGACTTTGAAAGGCCTCTGATAATTCCCAAAAGAATTCTCATTCTTAAAGAGCATACCTTTCTGAGTGATGTACACACGTCTGAAATCATATTAACTAATCTTTGTTGTTTAATGAATTTTTAATTATTCTTGTCTTCTCTCTAATTTGCACCAAAATATCTGACCTCATTTATTTAGTGTTTTCTTTATAACAACCTGGTGAAAAAGGTAACATGAGTGTTATTTTTTAGTCAGGATTCTAAGACTCAAAGAGTAATGTTAAGTGACTTGCTTATATAATCACATAGTGAATAAACGATATAGTTGAGACTTGTGATCTAGTCTTCTGACTTTTAAGCTCAGTACTCTTTCTACTATAGCAGTCTGATTTTTAAAATTATTTTGTTGTTCCTGCATAATCCCAGATCTCTGCAAATTACCAGGGAGGTCTACTTATTGAACTGTACATTTGGCCTGAATGAAGCTACATATGTGATTTTCATTAACCTTTATGTCAGCTGCCTTTGCTGCTTTTGGCAAGCTTATGGGATAAATAAACTGATGCAATTTTTAAAATGTGAAAACAAATGAACTTTTATATATGTGTAAAATCAAGTGATATAGGAAAAATTTAAAACTTTGGGGACCTTCTGATCTGAAGAGATACAAGATAAATCATACTTTTGACTTTTTTTCCAGGTCACCCTAAAATTGGACAGGATAAGAATCATAAAGAAAACCCTCTTGTGTTTGGTCTTTTATCTAGTATTCCTATTTTAAAAGTTTATATAGGAATAGAAGTGTTCTGAGCTTCTGACTTCTGGTTTGTGTTCAGTGTTCGTAATTCCTGTTTTATTCTAAGTGATTCGTAAAAACACTACACTAATACACAAATCATCAACTACTTATTCAAAGTTCCTCTTCAGAGATGAAATCATTTTAAATTAATCTAAACAATGAGCACTTAGATTCTGGCAGGACTTATTCCCATGATCCAATCATCTTCTTTCTCACTTGAAGAACAGTCTCAAATTGCAACATCCTCTTCTGTGAGCCATGAAAGGCACATTAGGTCATTTCCTACAAACATTTGTGTGATTCTGACCTTAAAGGTTGGGGGGAGGGAAGTCATTTTTTATTTTGCTTATTTTTGTTTTACAATATAACATATATGTCAGGGTTTTTTTTTTCCTCCATATTAACCATTTATTCCCCATTAACTTGTAAACGCAATTCTTTAGGTTCAATGTCTTTTTCTTTTTTACTTAAATCAGCAAGGTGATATTTAACTTTTAACAGATTTATTGAATCAAATATTTTAAGCTAGAAAAGAGTATTCTAAGGTCATCTAGTATGAAATCCTTCATTTTAGAGATGATGTAACTGAGGCTTTGAGAATTAAGTGACTTAACCATAGTCACATGGATTATAACAGAGTTAGGACCCAGGTTCTCTCTCTACAAACCCAATACTCTTTTCATTGTGGTTGTGGAAAATTTCTTCAAGCCTACCTACTCTGAACTGTATTAGAAAAAGAATGAATAGAATCTGCTTTGTAGTCACACCAAAAGCAAATGGATTTTTTTTTTCCTTCAAGCGCCATTCTGTCTCTTTGCTACTTTCAAGTCTTCTTTACTTCTGGTTCTGCCCTTTAAGGCTAAGCAGAATGACTCTAATCCCTAAGGCCCTTCACTATTCTGGTTGACTTCCTTTAGCTTGCCATTTATCAATGCCTTTACTACAATGCAATGCCCAGAAGTTATCCCAGTCTGTCCATAGTCTGGACATGTTATGTTAGGGGCAGTTCAGTGAGGCATAGTCAGGACTACAATCAGGAAGATCCCAAGTTCCAATCTGTCTTCATATACTTTCTAGCTGTATGATCCTGAACAAGTCACTTATTCTGTTTGCCTTAGTTTCTCATCTTTAAAAATGAAGATAATAATAGCACTTACCTCCCAGGGTTGTTGTAAGGATCAAATGAGATAATACTTGTATAGTGCTTAGCACAGTGTTTGGCACATAAGTGCTATATAAATGTTAGTTATTATTCTCATAATTACTATTGTTGCCTGGCTAGGTATATGTTATATCCTTATTTTGGGACTCAATGCTTCTCTTAATGTAGCCTGAGATGATAGAGAATTTTTTGATAGCCAAATTACTATTTAGTTCACAGTCCTCTAAAATGCCCAATCCTTTTTCAAATGAACTTCTCACATGGGTTCATTTCTCTCTTCTTATAAAGTTGATTTTTTGAACCCAAGTATAAAACTATATTTCTCCCTCCTAAGTTTAATCCTAAATTTTTCCCACTGTTCCAATTTTTCAGGACTTTTTGGTATGCTAATTTTATATGCATTATGGCTAATCATTCCTCCTACCTTTGTGTCATCTGCAAGCTTGTTAGACATGTTTATCAATTCATTTTTCCAAATCATTCATTATATTTGATTCAAACAATGTTAGAAACACTATTAAAATCTTCCTTCAAAGTTGATATGATTACTAGTGACTCCTCTTTGATATAACCATTTTCCAGTTCTAAATTAACCTGACCATATGTCATTCATTCACATTTAACCATCTTCTCCACTTTGATAGCTTGGGGGACTTTGTCAGCATCTAAAACTTGGGGAAACTAGGGTCACTGTATTTAGAGTAGAAAGAACATTGGGTTTTGGATCCATCCCTTATAACTTAGGTGACCTTGGGCAAGTCCCTTAATATCTTTGGTCTTTGTCTACTAGACGAGGGTGTTAGACTCTAAATAATTTCACAAAGCTCCTTCCAATTCTAAGTATGTTGCTATATCAATAGCATTCCCATTTGCTTTAGATTCAAGGAAAAATTCTAAAATGTCTAATTAATGTGGGTTCCTAGGCCTACAGTTTACATAAGCCACAGCCTTCCCTTTTTTGAAAATTGTAATATTTGTCTTTTCCCTTTCTTATGGCAACTATTTCTTTCTTTCTGGCCTTTCAAAGCTCATTGATAGTAGTAATTCAGCGGTTATGCCCACCAGTTCTTTCCGGATTTCTGGGCTTGATTACTTCAACTCATCAAGGGCAAAGTACTCTCTTACTATCTCTCTATTTTTGTATTGACTCCATATTAACCATTTTTTACATCCTCTGCAGACCAGAGATCATTGTTATAGACAGAGAAAATAAGAATTGAATAAAATTTTACCTTCTCTGTCAATCTATTTTCATTATTTCCACTACTCATAGCAATAGTTCTTTTCTTTCTTGAATCTCTCTCTCTCACTCCTTTTCTCCCTTTCCTTCTTCTCATTCCCTCTCCCTTTTTCTCTCTCCCCTGTCCCCCACTCCCAGCCTTTCCTCTTGTCTGTTTCTGTTTCTCTTTGTTATTGCTGTTTTGTTTTAACTTTCTTCACGGGGTCTTCTTATGCTGAGTTTTAGGTACTTTTGACCCAATTCCCTTAGGACTAGCCTATGTTTGTATTCATCCTCTGTTACTTGTCCTTTTTTCCATCTTCTGTATACCCACACCAGTCTTTTTAGACAATATTGCTTTTCCTTCTCTTTGAACTTGTTTCTTTTAAATTTCATGCTTGAGACTTAACCAGTCCCTTCTGATCTGACAACATCTACCAGATTTCAGACCATGAAATCCTACTTATTGTTTGTCTGAGTATTATGAATGTCAGTTTTCTAAAAATCTGATATAGGGTTCCCATTCTTTTTGCTTCACCAGCTAGCTTTCTTTATTGATCAAAATCAGATAACAGCTCCCCTTCTTGGTCCTGCCATCATTCATGTGATATGATCTTTAAGGCAAAACAATAAATGATTAGGCAATTTTTTATTTCAAAAATCTTACTAGAATTTCACTAATTATGCTTTATGAGTTTTTTTGTTTGTTTTTACTTTTTTAAGGATTGCTGATATCCTAAAGTATAAAGTTTTAATTTCATTGGTGATGACTTATAAGTATCATACCTAATTTTGATAGGTAAATAAAAATGAAAATAGAACCTCCTAGCAGAAACTATCACTAGAATTATCTTTTCCTCCCCTGCAGGCCTATAATAAATCATTCTTAAAGGAAAGAGGGACTCTGTGAAGCAGAGAGGTAAAGAAGCTATATATTCTAGGCTTGGAGGACAGCCAGTAGGAATGCACTGAAATGGTAGATATGGCATGTTTGGAATAAAGAAGAGAAAGACAGTCAGTTTGGCTGGATCTGAGAGTGTGGAAGAGGGAGTAATGTCCAGTAATGCTTGAAAGCTAGGTTTTGTGCTAGGTTTCTCCTAGGTCCAACAGGAAGCCACTGGAGTTGTTTGAGTAAGGGAGTGATATGTCAGATTTGTGCTTTAGGAAAATAATTTCAGTAGCAGCATGTAAGATTTTTCTGGAGTTCTTGTCAGTAGTCTTTCATTTTTGAAGAGGACCAATGACACCATGCAATGATATTTTAAATCGTGCATGAATTATATTTAAATGAGGCAGAGTTGCACAAAGTCATAAGTTTCATTCTCTTTTGGAGCTATTGAAGTCCAGTGACAACATCTACCAGATTTCAGGCCATGACAAGACAAAAGTCAGGATGACTGGCGATGGCCTGGGATTTAGGAGATGATCTTGGCATCTTTTGGTGTCCGACCAAGTGCTAAAGGTTCCACAGTGCCTGCTCCAGCTTCCTTCATGGCTAGTGGAACACACTGTTGTCATGTGCCCATTCAACCAGGGAAGGTCTTCACATGCTTGGGGATGACCAACTCACACCTGCCAAGATGGTTTTACTTGGGTGTGGTTGCTGAGCAAGCTCCAGCTTCTTGGAGCCACTAGTGAGAGCTGGAGGAAAGATGGATACCAAAGGTGGGTGAGCAACCCTGAAAAGGACTGAGGAAGCCTCACCCCTGAGTTGCTAGTCCTTCTGCACACTCAGTTATAAAATGAGCTGGATAAAGATAGAGAGTCAGACACAATTGGAAAATGGCTAAACAACATCATATATGTACATTTAGGTGCCTTTGACAGCTTCTTCTGGAGTAGGGGAAATCCTGAAACAGGGAAACCCACCAAGAGAGTGGTAATAATGTAATTGAGAAGATGATAGGAGCTGAACTAAGGTGGAAGCTGAATGAGTGGAGAAAAGGGATCAGAAAGAAATGTTATGATGGTAGTCGAGACAGCAAGATTTGGCAACTGATTAGATATGTGGAGTGAAAGAAAGTGTGGAGATCACCATAAAAAATTTTGTTATTGTTGTTTAGCCATTTCAGTTGTGTGCAACTCTGATGTCATTTGAGGTTTCCTTGGCAAAGATACTAGCTTGAGACTAAGAGAAGAGAGAAAAAAGCATGCAAATTTCATATCCTACCTAGAATTTCATACTAAAAGTGACCCTTAGAATAAACTGGCAACTTTCCCACCTATTCAGTTATTTATCTTATCTCCTTCTCTAAGAGTTATCAATTACTCTTTTCAAACAAATAGAGGTTATTAATTTCATAAAACTTTTTAGAAGGTTTAGTTTGAGGAAATCTGGAAAGTCCTCTTTTTTTAGTCCCAGTTAGACTTCCTGAGAGGAAAAAAACCTTCATGTGAATTAGTGAAACTGCCTTTTCTCAGAAGGTGAGGAGTTTACAATAACAGTTTTTAAATGAGACTCTTTCTAGTATTACATTTTTTTCACAATCTTAATGGGCCTTAGGAATCATAGATTTTGTGCTGAAAGGGAACCCAGAAAGCATCTTGTACTATTGACTAAAGAGATATCTTTATCTCTTTATCTATTTATTTTTATCATAAATATTTTATATTATTATACTATTATAAATAGATAAATACTTTTATCTATTTAAAGAGATAGATTGTCATTTTTATCAATATGTTTTGAAAATGGACAGCAAAGACCAGCCAGTATTCTCCTGGTTCACTTACTTGCAAGAAGGAACTGTTATCCTTTAGACACTGTCCACATTTATAATTGTCTATGTGGTTACAATATTAGCATTTATCTTCATTATCTTCTTGAATTCACCTACCTATCAAATTAAGGGTTCTGCTATCTTTCAGGTGGCTCATCCTATCAGATCATAGCCCTCAAAGTGTATAATTCCTATTTGGCATCAAGTGGCCTGCCAGTGAGAGACATCAGTGCTACTTTCTCAAGAGATCCATTAACTTGCCTGGTGGTTCTGGTTAATGGTTTTACTTAATAAAGTACCATAGGGAAGAGAGGAAAAGGGGAAGTTATTCCTACTCTCCGCCCTCTCACCCTGGCCCCCCCAGGATAGAGACCATTTATTTCCTTTAACATAAACTACAGGTGCTGTCACAAACTGTTCTGTATTTTTTTATAATATCCATTGGGAACATAACCACAAAATGAATCTTTGGGGGAGGGGGGCTTGGGAGATTAACATTGCTGCATGTTCTATATTCAAAGACTATCTTAGTTTCTAGTTATAGCTTTAAAAGAAAATTATAACTAAATTATAGCGTACATTAAGAGCATGTGTACTATGTAGATTCCGCAGGGCTTTATTTGATTTCAGTTGACTTTAAGATGCCAAAAGATATTGAACTAAAGTATTTTTTATGGTTGTAAGAGCTTTTCTCTCCTCATATAAGATCAGGAGAAGCAAAAACAATTGTAATCCCTTATTTTTAACATTTGCTATTGCCTATGAAGACTATTTCAGTTATTCATGTAAGCAACCACTTATAATTTGGTAAAGGAGATTTAAAATAAGTACACACATAGGAAATTGGATGAGGGTGTATTAAGCCAAAAATTGTTAACTATTTGGAAGAGTGTAATGAAGTACTTGTGCCTCCAGCCTACTTTAAGACTTTTGAATAAGGTTCTTCTCAAAAACATTCAGTGACTTTTTTTTTTTACACAGAACCAATTCTAAAAATTTATTAACAAAACATTCAAGGGCCCCCATGCCTTGGTTTCAACTTACCCTTCCAGCCTTACTGGCCATTACTCTCTTTCATGCGTCATCATTTCAACTAAAATGGATTGTTTCCCCAAATACATGCTTTGATTTTTTTCCAGCCTTCGTCTTTGATGTGTTATTCTTATCCTTACAGTGTAGCTCCTAACCAAACTCTCAGAAACTTACTAGACCCAGCTCAAATGCTGCCTCCTTCATATCCAGAGTGGTCTTAAGTGGTTTTTGCTTTTAGTTATTTGTTAGCCTGCTGTGTTTTCTAACCTTTTATTTTTTTCCTTCCTATTTTAGCCTGAAGAGGAGCAATCAGTCTGTGATATCACTGGGTCCAGTTCTTCCACAGATGATACAGCCTCCCTGGATCGACATTCTTCCCATGGCAGTGACATCTCCCTCCCCCAAATTCAGACCCTGCATAGGACCAAGGATCGGCAGAGCGTGGATGGGTTCTATGGCCATACGGTAGGAGGTGAGGGACGGGAAAGTGAGAGTGAACCTGCTGGCTCAGGTGAAATGGAAGAAGAGGAAATGGACAGCATCACTGAAGTGCCCACAAACAGATCTGTCCTGCGGAATTCTATGCGTTCTCTGTCCCCTTTCCGGAGACACAGCTGGGGACCAGGGAAAAATGCTGCCAATGATGCTGAGATGAATCACCGAAGGTGAGATGTGTTTTTCTCATTCTTTCTTCACATTGCCTACTGGTTTAGGGTATTTTTGACTTTGGCATCTGTTTGATAAGGTGTTTTGAAACATTTTGACATATTTCTTCCAAGAACTTTAAATAGATTATATATTTTTATGTAGACTTGGAATTAAAAAAAAACCCACAAATACAGCCCCAATATAGGCTTTTCAAGGTGCCTAATAGAAATTATGAACATATTTCTTACATAAAGTTTTTGTGAAGGCTGATATGTCAGTGTCGATACCAGTTATTCCCCAAGTTTGTGCATTTAGTATTAGCTGGATAGTATTTATCATTAAGGTATTGATAATGAATTTATCACTAAGATATTAATAATGGCGACTTCTGTGTATTAGGTTCCACCTCCTATATTGAGATATGGACCACGTTATGAGAGATCAGATTTGACTCACCTATAATACCTTGCAGAAAGATTTTTTATTTTTATTTTTAAAAATTCTGGAGAACTTCCCTATCTTCTTTCTGTGTCCCCATGTACCAATAAAGTGAAAATGGGTGTCACAACTGACAGTATTTATAGTGGTTAAAGTAAATTATGCCCCCTGCCCCTCACAGCCTGTGTGATCCAGGACAGTTTACCTTGCTAAAGCTGGGTTTCTTCTTTTGAAAAATGAACAGATTTCACTAGATGGTCTTTCAGGCTTATTCCATCTCCAAATCTATGATCCTTTGCTTCTTTGGTAGCTTGAGATTGCCTGCTCCTATATCCTTTGGTGTGTGTTCCAGCTGTAAAGGAATTTTCATTTCCTGAATGACTGAATTATTTAAACTCGGGATCCTTCTTATTGCCCTGTAACCAAGAACTTTTGGTTTACTTGCTTCATCTAGTCATATAATATCAATGACTTAAATTTATTAATTATTCAAATTGTTCCCCACACAACATTTTCGTTTGATCTCTTTTAGCTTTCATATGAGAGAAGTACAAGAGGGCTTTCACATAGAATTTTAGGATTGGAAGGGACTTTAGTGGTCATCTGGTCCAACCCATTATTATCTCCCTCCTATAGATACACTGACATCTGGACAGGTGAAGTGACTGTCCAGACTACACAACTGTAGTCAAAGGAGGAAGCAGGATCCTTAGGTTATGACCCTCTTTTCTCCTCTAACATGTGGTACTATCATTTTTAATGTTTTAAATTTAGTTGATCTTGAATGTTTCGATAATGTTTATTTTCGATTGAGATCAATATTAATTTTACAAAAAATATTCCTCATATCTTACCTTCTGAAATTTGCTTATGCCAGAACTGTGTGTTGTTAAAAACCTTTTTAAAAGAAAACCTTTTCTCAAGTCCCAAGTTCTATGACTTTATGATTCTAACATAAGAAATTACCTATCAAGTTGTGTTGGTTTTTTGTTGGGTTTTTTTTGTTGGTTCTCAAAGCTTTTTCTTTGAAAGAATATAGGTTTTTTCTATGATAATAGCTTCAAAGCAGATTAAGGATTTTGTCTCATATGCATTACTTGCCTTGATATTTTAATAGTGATGAATTGTCTCTGAACTTACTGAAATAACTTTTCTGAATCTATTATTCATATGTATCTGAATCCTTTTTGAACTATTTGCTATTTTAACCAGTATCAGTATCAACTCTTGGGGTTGTTATGTTTTATAAATTGTATGAAGTGATATCTCCTTTAATTTTTCCTCAAAATGCCCTAACATCTCTTAAGCTTTAGGGTTCTCCATTGTTGCTTTATTCTAGGGCTTCAACAAGACCATACTCATCCTAGTCAGAACCTTTATTGTGATCCTTCTCTCCTCCAAGTCTTGGCCTTCAAAGACTGAAAATTTTGTTTTGTTGATGGGCATGGGCACGTGTTTCACTGGTGGCAGCCTTTCAGTTCTCTTGCAGTGACTTGAAGTGATTTTAATGTTATCATTTAAAATAATTTTTATTATATGTGTTATTTTCCCATGTAAAGATATTATTAATGGTAACCTTTATATTTTTACTCTATTCAGTTCTGAAGAGAACTAAATATTTACAATTTAGTATTTCTTTAAACGGATTATACAATGGTACATCCCTCAATAACCAAACAAGTCTCAGATTCCCAAATATTAGTACTATTTTTTTGTTCTTGTGTAGGAATTTCTTATACCTAACTTTTATGTGTTTGTGAATATATATTTTGTTGTGATTCTTCATGACCCTGTTTGGGGTTTTCATGTCAAAGATACCAGAATGGTTTGCCATTTCCTTCTCTCGCTCATTTTACAGATGTGGAAATGGAGGCAAACAGCATTAAATAACTTGCTCAGGGGCCACACAGCTAGTAAGTGTCTGAGGCCAGATTTGAACTCAGGAAGATGCACATGACCTCAGGCCTAGCACTCTAGCCACTATGCCACCTCACTGTACCTGTCTATTTACATATATACCATATTTATACACATACATGTGTATATAATCACGTCTATTCAATAAACAATAAATATATATAGATAAAAGTAGATTTATGAGTAACTGAGGATAAATTTATAACTCATTTGCTGAATGTTTTTTAAAAAAATAGAAAAACTGTTAAAGAAGGATTTCTGAGAGTAATAAAATTTCAATATAAAGGTGTTATGGTTAATTCTAAACATATGGGATTTTTAAGACTTCTACATTACTTGATTTTGTAGAAACTGAATGCCTGAATTTGTAAGAAGATAGACTACTTCTCAATGATTGAATTATTTGTTTGTTAAATAACACTCTTCCACAGAGGGATTAAGTTTTATCAGTAGATGATGACCTTGGTTGCCTGATTGGTACAGATTTATATGCACATGTCATAATCTTGAATTTTTAAGTCCTTTAAAAATTTTTGAATTTTGAGTAGAATGCATTTTTTCATTCTTACTATTCACTGTTGGATTTTAATATACCTCATTCCTTGTTCTCTACTTAATATTTTGGAGTATTAGGGTGTATTTACCTTCCAGGGGTACACCCTGAGAAGGAGAGAGTGAAAAAATTCTTTTAAAAAGAAGCTAGGCTTGTTGAGTTTGGATGTTCTTCTCAATCCTCATTCTTTTCCTTTGAGGTTTCATATACTACTTCTGTATTGGAATTGTTTTCCTTCCTAGTTTGTGTTTTATATGTGTATGTTTCATGCATTTGTATTCATTGTGTCCCACTTCAATTTCTGACTTCTGTCCATGATTCATTTTCAGTTCAATGCGAGTTCTTGGGGATGTTATAAGGAGGCCTCCCATTCATAGGAGAAGGTACAGAGTCTGCTAACTTAACTAACTAATCATTTTGCATTTGAGTGTATACTAACAAGCATCTCATTCTGCTTAATCCATGTTTAGAGGAAATCAGTTTAAAATTGAGTATTATAGGAAAAGAGAATCTTTCATATGTAACTACTAATCATCATTCAGTATGAAATAGCTTTTTGAATGTAAAAAGATAATCTTTTTCATTCTAACTTTGTCTTTTTTTTCCCAATGAAAGGTGTTTTTCTTACTGTGAGTTGTTATTAACATGGAAAATAATTTTATTAGAACCCTTACATTCTCTTGTAGAGTCCAAAAACCATTCAAAGGCTGAAGTAAGATTGGAATAAAATTTATACACGATCTGTGAGAATAGGCAAACTTGTGCATTAGTTTCTATAGGCCATTTGAGTGATTTTCCATTTAATTCCCTGCCAGAAAGTCGCCAGGCCTATCTTTCTATCAGTTTTTATTTCCTTGTAATTTTTCATGTTCATTTTTCTTCTTCTTTTCTCTTCACTCATCCTTCTTTACCTAATTCCAGTCCCCAGCAGAAAGAAAGCAAAATAAAGAGACTTGTTAGGTCTTATGTTTTTCCAACCTCCAGCTTTCAGAATAGTGATACATTTTGATTTTAATTTGGTTTGGATTTTGTTGGTGGTAGTGGTCTTTATTTGTTTTAGCAGCATTGAAGGGAGATACAGCAGTATTTCCTTTATGCATTTTAATTCCTGGAATCTCCCACTAGTGCAAGGTAAACATCAAGCTTCCTAACAGGGGTGATAATTGATTTTAGTATATAAGCTTACTGGCCAACATTTTTAAAGGCATATTTAAAAACTTAGCTGAAGTCATCTTTAGAGACTGACACTAATTTTTCCCATGTTTTTCAAATGGATGTTTCTTTTAATTCCAGATTTTATGGACAAGTTTTTGTTTCCAAGTGTAATATAAGTTTCCCTATTAGGTTGTGTTTGGGTTATAAAACTTCTCTTATAGTTTTATCTTAGAGCTATTTAGTGCACATCTTTTTCTTTAGCCCTTTTAGCTTGGGAGATTTTTTTTTTTGAAGAAACCTTTTAATTTCAAATACTTTTGATCCTGACTGGCTCATTAGTCAGGGAAGCTCTCCATAAATATGCATTCATTAAGTTTGAATTAAGAATTTGGCTATGCCAAAGGAGACAGTTGCCTCAATATAATTTATGTCTATTTGAGAGTGGGGCAACTCAGCCATCATACATAAATACCAAAGAGAGTAAGGTTTTGAGATATATATATATATATATATTAGAAGACAAACAAATGAAACCATTGTTGATAATGGTTGTAGCATGTGGCATGTTACCATATTCATTATATACTTTTTAGGTTTTAAAAGAGCCAAGGTTATATGAAAATCATGATATATCAAGTATTGCTATTAACTGAGATGTATCTGAAAAGGATAAACCAATCCCAGGAATACTTTTGCTATTTTACACTTCTGTTGCTGGTCTTTATTTTGTTATCATTTCCACAATTATCAGTTTCATCTAAATATTCCACCTTATCTTAACTATATTTTTAAAATTAAGTCTGTAGCAACTTATTTTTTTAAAGCCTGATTCATTTGATAATCTCTCTTCATTGCATTATATTATCTTATGGCTGACTATCTTGCCATACATGCATTAACATGCTTTGAAGATGAAAATTTACTTTGTTAGAGATTGAGTTATTTATTTATATGGAGGGAAATTTTTTTAAATTCTACTTATATAAAGTATATCTATGGTTCAACCTTGAACTAACTTTGTCAATGTCTAACTTAGTTTATGTCTAGGTATTTTTTTTTTGACAGAACCAAGACCTTGGGTAGCCTCCAGAATTTTTTATTGCAAATTTAATATGATTAAAGTGATATTTCAGTTTAATTATTTTACAGTTTTGAGGAAAGTGATTATTCCCTCTTTTGTTTCAATATTGCTGCCTTCTTCTGCCTCCGTCTGCTTTCTGCCCTCCCATATTACTCCCCAAGATTAATTATTATTCATTTTTGGTCAGAAGCTAATATATTAGTTCCTTGTGTATTCCAGCTTTCTCACCTGCCTTGGTAAGGATTCAGGAAATCTGGACTGAATATATTGTATTCATGTCCCTCTTCTCTCTTTAAATAAACATTAAGAGCAATTACTCAGGAGCTGTCCATACCCCACCTACCTTCCCAAACAGGAATGTCATTTAGAGGCCCTTTGAAAGCTCAGACAGCAGTAGTTCTTTTGTTTGTTTGTTTTTTCAAAATAATAGCTTCCTGAATTACTCCTAGAAACATCAAAGTGGAAAAAAAATCATTAAGGTTTGCATTAAAAATGGGTTGACTGGTAGACTGTAGATTAACTTGGCATTTCATGGAATACTTCTTTGTTGAGTTGGCCATTGATGCTTGTTTGTATATTTGCTCTGAATTCTGACCATTATGTTAGTGTCCCTGCTCTTTAAGGTGAAATGGAAACCTACTAAGCTACCAAACTCTTTCTTTTACTTTTTTGAAAAAAAGAATATTCATAGGGGAAGATTACATAGAACATATGTATAGTCACACACTTGATTTTTAGCAAGACATATTTCAAATGCAGGTTTCCTTTTAAGAAAAGGTAGTGATAATTTCTAAAAAGGCCTTGTAAATATTAGGTGACATTTCTATGTCAAGTTAGTCTGATGAGAATGAGTGGTGGCATGGTCAGATATTACTAAATAATACAAATTCAATCCTAGCTTGATAAACCCATACAAAACAGGATGACTGCTTTGTGAAGTATAGTATACCAAATGCTTATCTTATCCTTTGTGCCATTGGGATACTTCTTGGCTAAAAGTGATGGACATGGAACTGAAATCTCTTCCCCATAGTTCAGTTTGATATACTCCTTTGTAGGTGCTTAAATTTTGGTGCCAACATGATCTTTTGGGGAGGTCAGTAAGGAAATGAAATATCAAAATCTCTCTATCCCATTTCTAAGTCTTTAAAATAATGTAACTTTACAATACTTTTTTGAAAATTAAATGTTAGGCTGTCTCTAACTAGGCCCCTTTCTTTTGCAAATTAGTAATGTCTCCCTCCCCCCCTTGGTCTTTCCCCACATCTCTTTTTCTGCCTTTGATATCCCTAGTATGAGCTGGTGTCCCTCTGGCGTACAATACTCTGCTGCCCTGAGTGCTGACTTTAACTGTAGAAGGTATGGTATCATTACGTGTCCAGCAGCCAAAGGGGGCCCTGCAAAGTGTGGCAGTCTTGGCTTTTGGCTTGGAGTTTTGCAGTAGCTGGAATGTATATGAGCAAGCCTGCTTTGTCTATGAATACTTGCACTCATTTGGGAGGTACTTTCCTTTCTTCTTGGCATCACTGACCTAGTTGTAATTGAGGCTCTGGACTTGGGCATTAGTCGATTGCAACCTGTGTGTCCTTAGTGGCTTTAGAATTGGTGTTACCTAAAAAAATGTATGTGTGGCTGTGGTAGGACTGCTTTTTTCCTTTTGTTCTTCTCTTTGTTCTAACAACAAAATCTTAGGAGTTTGAAAAATTACAAATGAGAGAGCCAAGAAAGGAAAGGAAATGTGGTTCTATTTTGTTCCCAAATCGATTCATTTCTTTTATGGATTTTTAATTGCACATAATGTTACCTCTAGTTCACTGACCTATTCCTTCCTTCATGAGTAGCCAACTATTTGTCAAAATAATTTCAGAATTAAACTTTCTGGTTGACACAGATTACTAAGTTTTTAAAATTCACATCCAGTGAAGAACCAGATTTCTTTTTCAATGCCTCCACTTTTATCTTCAGTCTAAATTTCTCAAAATATTACTGAGAATGAATGCCATTTTGTGATGGTTACATTAGTATTAAGAAAATTAATTGGTTTGTGTTCTACGTAGTATGTACCATAACAGGATAAAGAGTTTATTTTAAAACACTTAAAAACTAATAAACATCATACTTGTACATGTGCACACTTTAATTATATTGATTTCGGGGTAGAAGTACTGTAATCCCTCCCGGATAGAGTCAAACCTAGATCTAATTAGTTTTTATCTAGAATTTTTTTATCCATTACTGTATACAAAATAAGACAACAGTGGTTTATCTTATAGAAATTTCCTTTAGAATTTTTGTAGAGGGGGGCAGCTGGGTGGCTCAATGGATTGAGAGCCAGGCCTAGAAATGGGAGGTCCTAGGTTCAAATCTGACCTCAAACACTTCCTAGCTGTGACCCTGGCCAAGTCACTTAACTCCCATTGCTTAGCCCTTACCGCTTTTCTGCCTTAGAACCAATACACAATATTGATTCTAAGACAGAAGGTAAGGGTTTTTAAAAAAAAAAAAAAAGAATTTTTATAGATTTCTGTTTTTCTTGTTTAGGCGGTTCTCAGGAGAAAAACATATATTTTTTTCCTATTCTCAAGATTTTTGGAACAAGCTAATTATAAGGCACCTTTAAATACAAAAATTATACCAAACTCACCAAAATATTTGGCTCCTGATTCCCATTCAAAATATCAAAACTCCTAAGTATATCTTTCTTCTTTGACAGTGGTAAAATGTAAAATTAAAGCCCCAGGGGACACCTTTCTGCCAAAGGTGATTAGCAGCTTTTGCTTTCAAGGTGGTTTATGTTTGTCCGCAACTAACATTTCCCAGGAAGCCTATGGCATTGGTGTTGGCTGCCAGATCTGTGATTTTCAAAATTCCTCAACAATTCCATCAGTGCTTGGGGAAGGAAACATAAAAATGTGTTACATGTTTAAGTGTTTGTTAATTATACTGTAGATCAGCTATATTGATTTCCAGCATACCTGTGACTTATTTATTTAGTGTATCCCCTTCATTGACCCAGATTATAATCCCTCAATGATCAGTTTTTATATCTGAAAAATAAATAATTTTTAGATTATAAATAATAACACATTTATACTACAAAGCCAAAATACCATGTTTGGCTACCGAGGATTACAAACATTGTTATCTGTGTTTTGGTAATTTACCTATCAGGGCAGCAGAATCAGTAGATCCAAGAAAAAGTTATATACATTTAATCACACAGAACTTCTTTTACAATGCTAAGTTTATGAGCCAAAAGATGAACTCTATTGGAAGAATAAAAATTTAGTGAATTAGACTTCCTTCCCTCAGCTATCCCTTCTCAAATATTTTGGATGGATTAGAAAAGAGATTAGGAAATTTGAGTTGAGAGGTATCCAGTGTTTTGTACCCATCTCTTCAGGCTGGCTACATGCTTAGCATGACAACAAACATCTGAAGAATGATATGTAATTGGCAATGGCTGCCTGAACAGGCTCCTTCTTTTTTGAGGTTCAGAGATTAACGGTTGTGACCCTCATTCAGTTTCAGTTTAGAAGGCCTTTCTGGAGGAGCTGGGGACAACAACAAGCCCTCCTCAGCCTTGGATGCCAACTCTACAAGCTCAAAAGAGCTGAGGCGAAGTCCCTTTGGTGGTGAGGAACGTGGTGACTCTCTGGTGTCCCTCACTGAAGAGGACCTGGAGTCAGACCAGAGAGAGCACAACATGTTTGACCGTCAGGTAAGTCCATCTCTAGCTCTGAGAAGATAATTTAGGAAAGTATATTTTATTATTCTCAAACTGACTTGATAGTAGAGACCACCCTAGGCAAGAGGCTTGCTGCCTGAGAAGAGTTTTTTCTGTTCCACTTAATAGTGCCCAGTACACCAGTTTAGCTTGGTAGTACATCAAGACTCACCAATTATAGTAATTCTGACCTAATTTACCTATAGTAGAGTTGCCTGTCAAGGCCTTCTTTAATTAGGAAAGTGGCTTTGATTTTAAGTGTGTTTCCTCTTGCTCTGGGAAGCCTCTTAACATCAGATATAGTAGTAATGCTTCACACCTCCATAGCTTATTTCTTCAGCTTTAATATTATTAGTCATTTGTTCAAGACCTATCTTTGGGTTTTCCTGTTTAATGTTTTACTTTTTTCTCTGGCTGTCCTCTGGGCCTACAGTCTTTCCATCCTAATCTCCTTCTCTTGATTTCCCTGGCTTCCTTCCAGTCTCAGTTAAATTTTTGCAAGCTTCCCCTTTGAGATTACCTCCAATTCATCCTATATGTATCTTATTTGCATATAGCTTATTGCGTATTATTTCTCCTATTACCGTTTGAGCTGTTTGAGTGTAGGAACTCTACTTTTTTCCCTTTTTTACTTTGTATCCCCAACATTTAGTACCATGCCTGACATGTAATAAATGCTTACTAATTGCTTTTGTACTTGCTTCTGTCTGGGAAGCTTTAAGCTTTTAAGCTTTTGAACTTTTAAGCTTGTAGTTTTCTCCATAGCTAAGCTACAGTTTTAGTTTTTAATGTAAGAATTATGGGAGTACTTATACCACTTTTCCTACCAATAAAACATGATTAACTTAGTCATAGATATTTATCATTTACTATGTACCAAGTGACAAAAAAAACCTCAAAATAATTACTTCTCTTAAGAAGCTTTAATTAGATGAAACAAAATATATGTATAAATGTATATACAAAATAAATAGGAAGGGCACTAGCAAGGATCAAGACCTTAGAAGATAATTCTTCTCAATTCGAGTCTTGAAGAAAAGTAAGGAATTTTAGAAAGTGGCCATGAAAAGGAAGTCATCCCAGGCACAGGGATAGAATAGATGTGTAAAGGCTCAGAGGTAGAGAAACAGGAAAGAAGGCAGTTTGACTTAAATAGTGTGGGAAAAGGGAATCATGACTGATGAGTCTAGAAAAGAAGTTTAAGGCCAGCTAATGAAGGTTTTAAAAAGCCAACCAGAAGAATTTCTGTTCATCTTTTTCTCAATAGGGATACCTTGTATTTTGAGTAAGAGGGTTACCTGGAAATACCTACACTTTAGGAAAATCTTTTAGCCAGTTGTGTTAAGGATGGATTTGGAATGGAGAGTGATTTGAGGCAGGAAAAAGAATTAGGAGTCCATTTCACTAATTGAAGCAAAAGATGATGAGGACTTGAACTAAGGTAATAATATCTGAGTAGTGAGAACAAAGGCAGGAGATACTCTGGAGGGAAATATGGCAAGATTTGACAGGTATGGGCTGTGAGGTAAGGGCAGTGAGGGCTCAAGCAAGGATAATGACAAGGTTGCCTTGGCATTAAAAAGGAAATTGAAAATGGGTTCTTCAGTAGAAATAAGGAAATGAAAGAGAGGCGAGTGTTGTTGGGATAATGTAATGATTTCTATTTTGGACATACTGGATTTTAGATTTGGCAACCGATTGGATATGTGGAATGAAGGGAAGTGAGAAATCCTGGATAATGCCCATGTGATACACTTGAGAAATTGGAAGGATAGGAGTGCCTTCCACAAAAATAGGGGAAATAGAGAGAGAGGGGAAAGAGCATTTCAAATTTAGACATGTTGACTTTAAAATGTTCAATAGGCAGTTGGTGATATGTGACTGAAGCTCAGGAATGTCAGCTGCATTGAAATGATAATTAAAACCCATGGGAATTGATAAGAGGACATAGAGGGAGAGAAGAAGGCTTAGGAAGGAGCCTTTGTTAAGTAGTGATTAGACACCTAGGAGAAAGGACCAGGAGAGGATTGTGCCACAAAACCCCTGAGAGGAGAAGGGGATCGATAGTCTCAAAATACTGAGAAAATACCATCAGATTCAGTATTATAGAACTTTGTAGAAACTTTGTAGAAACTTTGTAGAAAAGTTTCAGATAGGCCATCATAATGTTAATGCCTGAATTTTTGTACATAGCACTTTGGATTCATTTCTCTTTAACTTTTTTAAAGACCCCATAATTAGATGTTTTATAATTCTTTGGTCTGACATTGACATTTCATAAAGGCAGCCTTCAGAATAAGAATATATATAGTCATGTTCAGAGCTTAGAGAAATTGGATGTACCTAATGAAAATCAATCTGTAGACTTAAAAAAAAATTTAAGATTTAGCCTATTCTGTTACATGCCTTGGTCTTAAATTTTTTAAAGCTATATTTGTAAAGCTATGCTCTGAGTATATTTTCTTGAAACAATTTATTGTATTTATTTGACCTAGTGATAATACGAAGCAGAAAAAGGAAAGGTATGAATATGCTTGATTGGGAAAGGAGGGAGTTTTAATTTTTTAATTGTTATTACTATTATTATTACAGTCCTTTTTCTAAGACAGATGTTTCCGTAAATTTGATGAATGACTGTCTTTTCAGTAAGGACTGTATTCCTGAATATCTATCTATTAGCATTAAAGTGTAATCCTTTCTGACTTGGTCTCCTAGTTAAAGAATTTAGAATGACATTAAATTGCTGATCTTGGCTTATATGACTGCCTTTACTAATGTGTTGGTAAAAGGGGACAACTTTTTCTTGTGTAACTATTAATGGATGATTATGATACTTACAACCCTATCCTTGTGCTTGTGGTTGAGTTGCATCTAAGAAAAGTTCAGGATTGATAGCACCTTTATTTTACCTTCTTTATTCTCAGCATTATTTAAACTATAGGAAGAGTTTGTCTTAGGTTTCATGACATGAGTAGGACAAGGGATATTTTAGTCTTAGGAAAAATGAAAGGAGTGGATTTCTGTTATTTCTGTCACATTAAATAGATTTCCAATGGAAGAATTTGAAAGGAGACAGATTTTGGCTCGGTGTAATGAGAATATTACTTTAATTAGAAACTTTCAACAATAGTCTGGAATATCTTAAAAAGCATTGAGTTCTCCACTACTGGAAGTATATAAGCAAAGTCAGAAGGATTATTTGTCAAGGTGTTATAACAACAGAATCCTATGTTAATTGTAAGAAGTTGGACTAGACAACTTCAGAAATAATTTCCAACTCGAATGTTCATTGATTCTACTGAAGAGTTGGAAGATCAACCAGGGAATCTAGATCAATCAACTTTTATTTCACACGGGACAGTCTAGTTTTCAGTTATAATTAAAGAGATACAGATTTTATTTCCAGATTCAACTTAGTTTGTGATATTGGCAAAGCTATTTTAAATTTTCATATGCCTTACTTTTAATTTCTATGAATGAAGATATTCTTTGCTTTTATTCCAAATAAGTGATATTTTAAGAACATGTGACTATAAAAATTTTACAAGACTCAGATAAAATCCTACTTTCTACAAGAACGCTTTTCTTTTCTGGTCCTCCTTAATTTTAATACCTTCCCTATGAGATTATCTCCAGTTTATCCAATATATATCATTTGTACATAGATATTTGTTTCTTATCCCACCACCACCACCCCATTTGATTCCTTGAGGGCAGGGACTATTTGTTTGTCATTTTTAGGAGCCCCCAGGATTTATAATTTCTTGACACATAATAGGTGTTTAATAAATGTTAATTCTTTTTAGCCTATAAAAGCTTCTAAATAAATATGTGGTATTAGCCTCTTAAAAATGTCATAGTTATTACATTTGAGTTAAAATTGGGTACACATGTGTCACTTGACTATTCTTTATTGAGTCTCTACTCTATAAGTTAGTGCTATGAGACACTGTTAGGCACTGGGAAGAAAGAGGATAGAGAAATAAGATTTCCCCAATAAAATTTTTCCTAAGAAATAAATAATTCTTTATGGAATTTGTAGGCTAATAGAGGCAAATAAATAAGAGAGAAAAGAAAGTCAACATTTCTAAGTACATCATTTTCCCCCTTTTGCATAAATAAAAATTCACTTTTAAGATTTATCTTCTTCCAAACATTTTCCTTTTCCAACTTTGTAGAGTTGTCAGACCAGGGTGATTTTGAGTAATCTCATTCCACAACCTGATACTTCAATGAACTCTTTTGTTGTGTTCTATTTCACAGCCACGCCAGAGAGCCAAGCAACAGGGGTTTAATTACTGTACATCAGCCATGTCTTCTCCATTGACAAAATCCATCTCATTAATGACAATTAGCCATCCTGTATTAGACAGTAAGTATACAATTGTTTAACCATACTTTTATTTTCCTTTTAATTTTTTCTTTAAAGGTACAATGTCATCACTTTCTGAAACCCTGTTGTTTTTCTCTTTAGCTGACCTTTGCATGTGGCACTTACTTTATAGACAAGTAGCTATGGGTCTACCCATATGGCAATATGGGTCTACCAAGTTGCTGCTCAGACCTTAGATTTCCCTTGCTTCTAATTCTAATTCAACAAATGTTGGTGTTTAAACTCAAGATAATGTTTTTTAGTTAAGATAGCTCCATATTGGGTTTGAAGGGGATTATAATAAAAAATTATATAATTTATTATATGCTTGAATATATCAATTATTTATATATATATATATTTAAAATAAATCTATATAGTTTCAGGATTTAAGTGGCAATGAAATTGTATTATGGTCACTTAAAAGACAACTTGAGTTTTTATGAATTCCATTGAATTTTTACCCTATTTTTTTACAAACAGGAAGCATGGAATAGCAGATAGATTTCAAGCCCCACTTCTGATAGATACTGGCTTTGTGACCTGGTTGGCAAGTCTTTCAACTTCTTAGGAGCTCTAGACATCTCCCTCAGATTCTAAATTAAAGAGAAGTGCTGACTCGCATTAGTACCCATATTAATTTATCCAGGAGTTCCCCATACCAGTGAAATAATAGGTCTACTCATTATCCCCTGCCTCTTTTTCAAAGCCATTTACAATGAGAAATCTTTTTTGTGCATATATAATATCTGGAGTAAAACTGTTATATTCCAATAATCCTTCAGAGAGAGCAAAACAGTCAGGGTCCCTACTTTTTAGTAGTTCAGAGATAAATAATTCACAGGAAAAAAATTTTAAATCTAGAATGTAAAATTCTAAGAGGAATTCCTCAAATTGAGCTAAAAGGGAAAAAAATTAGTAGCACCAAGTCTGGTGAAGGATTAAAATTTCTTTACTTTTCTGTGACAGAATTAATTTTCTTATGTTATCTGAGATACTTTGTAGCTCTTTCTATTATTGTCTTACTCCTTTAATAGATGGTAAGTTTTTTGAGAGCAAGACTTACATCTTCTCTGCACCCTAAAGCATTTTTAGCACAGTGCCTTTCCTGTAGCAGTTATTAAAAAACTACTTGGAAATTAATTTGGAAAAAATGAGTCAATTAGAGATCTATTTTTCCTCTTTTCACAATACATTTTATACTTATCATGAGGTTGCATTTTGTTCCTTTTCAAATCGATAACTCAGACATTAGTCTTGTCTTTTTTTTTTTTTTTTAAACCCTTACCTTTTATCTTGGAGTAATACTGTGTATTGGCTCCAAGGCAGAAGAGTGGTAAGGGTAGGCAATGGGGGTCAAATGACTTGCCCAGGGTCACACAGCTGGGAAGTGTCTGAGGCCAGATTTTAACTAGGACCTCCTGTTTCTAGACCTAGCTCTCAATCCACTGAACTACCCAGCTGCCCCTAGTCTTGTCCTTTTGACTGTTGTTTCTGGTGGTTAAGTCCAAGAAACCAGAAAATTGTCCACTTAAAGGTATAGACATGATGTTATATTAAAGGGGCTGTTTCTTGGTGTCTTTATTTTGGTATTTATGTAGCCAATATTATAAATGAATAATTTTCACAAAAATTTCATTGGAATTGAAAAGCTAGAGCTTAACAGGCAGAGAGAGCGTTATTGTAAGAACCCTGTAAGTCAGATTTTTTAGCACTTTGCTGTCACTATGACTAACAAGCATGTGGTCTTAATGGATAGGGCCCCTTAGCAACAGAAACAACACTGGGAAACGTCCAGTAAGGAGAAGATCTTTTATCCTATATTATATGACACTCTTCTCTTCATAACTGAAGCACTTCATTATTTTTCTTCCAAAAAAGCAAAACAATTTTTTGGCCAGGTCTTCAGTTGCTAACCAAACACTATAAATAACACAGTTAACTCCCAGAAAACAGACTCACTCAGAGTGCCACAATTCCTGGCAACATATAGCTTTTCTTCCTGTTGCTGGGAAAATTTCTGCTCAAGCTCACCAGGGGGAATTGAATGAGTAGCAGACTGCCATCAATTGCTTAGCTTTGAGTAAGGTTTTAATCATTTTATCAAAAGTTGTTTTGCGTCATAGGGCCCACACTACCCACTTTTACCCAGTCTGAATGACTAGCTCATAAATATCTTTACTAGCCTTTTTCTTTTTTTAATCATTATTTCTGTCCTGGCAACTATGATTAAAGGATAGGTCATCCCTGCCTATACTCTTCCTCCATCCCTCAACTCCTAACTCCCTACTCCCAATCCCCTTCAATGCACAGAGGTACACGCTTATTACTTGTTGTTTTGTTTTGTTTTGTTTTTAAACCCTTAACTTCTGTGTATTGGCTCCTTGGTTAGAAGAGTGGTAAGGTGGGCAATGGGGGTCAAGTGACTTGCCCAAGGTCATACAGCTGGGAAGTGTCTGAGGCCAGATTTGAATTTAGGACCTCCCGTCTCTAGGTCTGGCTCTCAATCCACTGAGCTACCCAGCTGCCCCCTTTATTACTTGTTAATCTTATTTTCCTCACTGATCTTAGTGGTTAGAGCTTTAGTCTGAAAAAATGAAAAGCCTTTGTGGAAATTGTTAGAATTCTGGCTTTAAGTAGAACTCACTTTGAATAGAACAACAAAAAATAATGAACAGGTTGCCTTAAGTATCGGAATGGAAGACCAAAGAGGTTTTGCCACTGGCTTATGAAGCTCATATTTTCAAAACATGTAAACACTCCGTGCCTCTCTGTATATGATAATATTTAGGATATTTTGACATGATTAAAATTTGTGAATTGCCTTTAAAGTCTAAAGGCAAATTGAATTCTTGAGAAGAGCAAGTGTTAATATTGCTACAAGTGTTTTGATGGATGGATCGTCGTCAGCAAATTCAATATGAAGAATTTGAGCTGTGACTCCCATTGAAAATAAGTTTCTTAATTGCTGCAATGCCTATATGATTCATTTTTCTCTGACCACACATTAAACTATTACAAAGAAATGAAAATGTTGGCTAGAGGCATTTTCCCAATGACTATGTCTCATTCTATGCACTATTGTTTAGGAACAGAATTCTTTCTAAAATTACCCTTGCATCAGTGATTTCTGATTTGTTATCCTCATCATGTCTACTTCCTTCTGAAGAAAATGGCTGGTGCACGCCCTGCTCTTTGAGAATTATTAAGGCTTGAGCCCTTCTCCATGTTAGTGTATCTGCTGAGCTCTTGCTGGAATGTCTTGTTAAGGAGTCAGCCAGATTGGAAAGCACAGACTTGGGACATTATTTCAGCCCAGGATGTGTTTCAAAAAGCTCTTGGTGTAGAAGAAAATACTGTGCAAATGGGGTAACTAAAATGTTTCTATACACTTTGTCACCAAAAACACCAGCTTGATGATTGAAGAGCCATAAAAGGCATAAAATGACCTGTAATCAGACCTCTAATCTGATGTTCTGTGGAGAGTGTGATGATTACATTTTATTTCTCCAAAGACAGATTGCCTAGGAAATCATACTAAAACTAAAGCTGCCTAAGTTGTGTAGGATAATATCCTGGAGAACTTCCATTTAAAAACTACTTCAGGAAATTTGTTCATCATTTCTTTTTCTTGCATCAGACAGTGCTTTTGTCTCTTGGCGTCCAAAGAAATTCCTGAATGGGCAGATGCCCAATGAGATAGTATATGTAAAATGTTTTGCAAACCTTAAAGCACTATATAAATATTAGCTGTCATTGTTTATAATATCATTAACATATTGGGCACATGAAGGGTAATAAAATTAGAACTTATATTTATGTAGTACTTTTAAGATTTGAAAAGTACTTTCCTCTCAACCCTAGGTGGTGAACTATTGCCAGGGCCATTATCCCCATTTTTCAGATAAGGAAACTGAGTCTCTGAGAAATTAATCAATTGGCCCGAGAATACAAAGAAAGAAGGTCTAAAGTTTGTTTGCTTGGGAAGACAGAACTTAAGAAGGCTGGAAGGCTAGGCTTGTAGATGGACAGGGAGGGTGGGCGTTCTTCCAGCCTGTGTCTGGAGCAGCATCTAGATGTCCAGAGGGAGGCTAGCCTGAGGAGAAGCAGTGAGATGCCCGGCTTGGCCAGGAGCAGCTGCCCAGGCCTAGAGGCCCTATCCCCCTCCCCACCCACCCTGCCCCCAGGTGGAGGGTACTTAAGGGGGGGCTGGATTCTGGGATTTCCCAAGAGGAAGAGGTAACTGGTGCATTGAGGTGTCTTCAGTGATTAGAGCTTAGGGGACGATGAAGAACTTCAGGGACTTGGCTGAGGGAATAGAACTCATGCCTGTCAGGGGAAGGATGTAGCCGGGCTCTCTTCCGAGGCCACGCCACCGCTCTGTGTCCCCTCTCTGGGCTGCTTCAGACGGTACCTCTTGAAAGCCTGATAGATGATAAAATTCTTGATTGCTTCCTCTCAGGCACAGCACGTGCATCCCTCAGTGGTAGTTACCTGCTAGTGTTCTGTATTGCTTTGGCACTGTTGAGAGCCCTGGGTTCAAATCCTGCCTCTGACTCCACCTGGGTGACCTTGAGGAAGTCTCTTAAGCTCCCTGGGCCTCGGTTTCCTCATCTGCAAAAAGGAAATGACCCCTGAGTTCTCTTTAGCCCTAGATCCTATACTCCGTGACCCTCGGGACACTCCTGTAAGAAGGGAAAGAGCACTGTCCGTCCTGGTCACTGATCCTTCCAGTGACTAACACTGCCCCCCCCCAATCCGCCCCAACCCCGGTTTCTTTCTCTGTCAGATGGACAGAATAAGAGCCCCTCCCCCAGGCCAAGGGTTGGGGGGGGTGCGTCACGGCGCTCAGGGACGGCCTAGCACAGGGCAAAGACGGTCTCACACCTCCCCGCTTTGTTTCCTGACCTCAGGGATTCTCCCAGCGCCCTGCTTTGGGTCATCTTTGAGCTTCACCCCGTCCTGGGTGTTTCTGAGCACATTCATCCTGTCCTGGAGTGTGGCTGACGCCCTTCTGTCTGCTGCCACCACACCCAGGAGGAGAGTGGCCCTTGGATAAGGCCAGAAACCAGAGCAGCCCTTTTAACCAGCTATCGGCCTGCTTGTATATCTCTACACACATGCGTGTGTGCGTGTGTATGGGTGCAGTCATCGCATCACTGCATTTTAACCTAGTTCTATGAAGAAGGAGAACATACAGGCATGGGGGCAGATAGGGGGCTCCATGGATTGAGAACTAGACTTAGAGATGGGCGGTCCTCCTGGGTTTACATGTGGCCTCAGACGCTGCCTAGCTGTATGACCCTGGGCAGGTCACTGAACACCCATTGCCCAGCCTTACCACTCCTTGGAACCAACACACAGTATTATTGATTCTAAGACAGAGGGTAAAGGTTTTAAACAACAACAAGGTTATGATAGAGGCATTGATTACTATGTATAGAAGCAATGAAAAACAAATCTGTTCACTCTTGAAAACTTTTTAAGGTGATATTTTATATATGTGTGTGATTATATGTATTATGTATTTACATACATTCATGAATATAAATTTTTATTTATATACATGTAGAAATAGAAGTATAGTTTTATATATGAGTTGGATGTATGTATACATGTGTATGTATGTGCATATAATATAGCTGTGCCAACTACAAAATGTTTCATATTTTTATTGAAAAGGAATGGAAAACATGTAAAATGCATATAGATTTTATAGTTTCCAGAGGAAAGAGGGAAGTCCAATTTAGAGAGTGCCATGTTGTAAACCTCTTTCAAATGAAAAATTACTATTTTAATTTTTTTAACCTCTCCATGTGCCACAAATGAGCTCATTGGTCTTACCAGCTTAGTGTTCCAAGAAATGAGATTTCTTTTTTAATTCTAATGTAAACTAACCTACGTGTTATTTGCATTTTCAGTCACATTTTCTAACTTTACTAGCCCCAAAGTGTTCTGGAAATCCCTCTGCCTTGAGACTTTACTTCCTTCTCATACCTACCTCATACTTGGTATTCTACAAATACCAAGGAGATAACAGAACATCCTGTTGGGCAAAATCTTAAGTTGAAAGAATGGAGAAATACCCCCATGCATAATGAAATCCATAATTTGGAGGTTCTAATCTTTTAACATTGTGAGCTTCTTTTGACAGTCTACTGAAGCCTATGGAGTATAGACTCTATCTCAGAATAATACTTTAACTGAATGAAATATATGATTAAAAAAAGAAACCAATTATTTTGAAATATAATTATTAATTTTTTAAAGTTCCTGAACCTATAGGTTATGAATCCCTGTGCAGTTATTTGAAAATTCAGACAAATGTGAGTCTATCCCTTCATCAAATTCTAGAAATTTGTTACCTAAGAAAGGGTTTATCTTGGATTATCTCAGAAAAAGAACACAGACTCTTCTTTCCCTGTCTCTGTCTCCCTCCCCACCCCACTCCTCCTCGCCCCTCTGCTGCCATCCTTAAAATCAGTTAGACCTTGGACTTTGTGCATATTTTTGGAATGTGGATTTTAGCTGCCTCTTTCTTTGCTTGCATGTTTTTATGCATGCTCTAATGTCTTCTGTTAACCCACTCCTCAGAGGCACAGGAGCAGATACAGCCAGTGAGGCGGATTTCCTTCTCCATCAGCATCTCTCCACTTCTCCTTAAGTCTAAAACTGTCTTTTCTCTTGGCTCTTCTTCCAGTGATGAAGAGGAGAAGTTGCATAGTAAGTAAGCAACTTTCCTGTTTAGCCACTGTTCTGCAGGGTCGGACCATTTTTGTCAATGCTATAGAAGCTATATTACTTAGCAAACAGTAGGTGCTCTTTTGCATGCCATCTGAGAGGTTTACCTAAGCCACCTGTTTTCATGCTTTATGTTGAAAATTAGATGAATGAAACAGTTATAGTCTTTGTGCTCATCTCTTATATCCTTGTTTTCATGGCATTTTTATGTAAAGCTGAGTTCGAGGAAATAAGATCCTCTCTAGAGTCACAGATGCCTCCAAAGACAGGAGGATTAAGTAACCTCTAAATATCCTTTGGTTTTTATTTCTAATCTTAATTACTAACTGACAAAGTTTTGTGTTTGGTCATATAAAATAACGAAATAGTCACCTTTTCTCTTGCTACCTTTTTTCCATAGTGAGAATATAGACTTTTTTCCTTCCACTGTGTGACACCATTTCAAGAAAAGTAACTTAATTTTAGGATCAAACCATTGAATTGCTACATTTTAATGTGTACATTTAATGTGTAAGGTGTACATTTTAATCTTCCTCCTGCATTTTCTTTTTTTCTCTCAAAATTTTAGTTTAGTTTTTCTTTTTAGTCCTCTGAATAAGCTGTAGCTTATAAATGGGTAGATTTTTACTTGACAGTACCTACTTGATAGATTTTACAAGGCTTCAGATTGTTAGCAGATTTATGAATTGGAAAGAATCTACTTTTTACTCATATGAGTCTCATTATAGATTGTTAAAGAGATATGCAAATGGTTATCTACCCTTTTGTAAAAATTGTGTTTGTAATATACCAAGATTATTTTTCTTTGGGAGAACTCATTCATAACTTGAAGTAATTTAATAAAAGGCTTTGTTCTTTACCCTAAGTTTCTGCATTATTTAAATATCATCCAGACTTCTCAGCCCAGTACTTAATGGTCAAGCTTCTCTATCAATGAAACTTTCTTATAAGATAGTTTGGTTCTCTTTCTCTGGTGGTCTTTGACTTAGTACTTCTCATAGTTAGGGAGTTTAGTGGTAGTGTATGTACAGAGAGGGCTGGTAATATGGCTATTTCCCAAGTCTTTTCTAGTAAGACTCGTAGCTTATCATAGCAGAAAGATTATTAGATGTGGGTTCACTAGAGACCCCATTTGGAAGCCTAACTTTCACACTTAATAATTGTAATTTGGGGCAAATCACTTCTATTCCCTGTAAGTTTCAGTTTCTTAATATGTAAAATAGTAATAGTAAAATGATAATAGTAATCTATAAAATAGTACTTTCCTCACAAAGTTGTTGGGAGGCTTAATTAAGAAAATACATATAAAATTCTTTGTAAAGTTAAAAATGCCATGTACCTGCTGTTATCATTTTGTCCTACCTTTCTCTAGACCTTGTTTGGAATCCTAGGTTTCACACTTAATAATTATGTAACTTTAGGCAATCCCCCACCAACTGAAAAATGTCTCCTACAAGGAGAGTTGTAAGAATCTAGTTAACATTCAGTTTCTAGATCTTTTGAAACCAAGTTTTCCTCAGAGTAGTGATGCTTTTATGACATACACCCTTGTCATTATTGAAATAGAAATAAGGTCCACCAGCATATTAAGTGCTTCTTATATCTCCAAATAAAGTTATTAACCAAGCCACAGTGGAGCTCATTTTATCTGGTAACATGATAATCTAACTGGAAAGAGTTTTAGATATTATCTCATCTACTCCCACCCCTTCCTTTAATAGCTGATGCTAGGGGGCCTAGACGGGAGACAGTGATGACGGGAGAGGAGCAGGATCCAGTGATGAGGAGAGTAGGAGACAATCACTGTTCTTCCCCCTATAACACAGTGTCACTCACACCTCTGAAACAGGAAGCTCCTCCAAGGAGGAAAGGGCAGGCAAGATACTCTTGGCTGTCTAGAGATGATTAAAAGTTCTTTATACAGACAGGGTTATCCCATTCACACATTTCCCTTTTTATATCTAGTTCAAAGAACATGTTAGGTATTAGAACTAAGACTAGCAAAACTTTGGTAATGAATTTTCCACAAGTAATCTTTGAAAATAGTTTAAATTTAATTCACAATAAGGTAAGATTCAGTTGGCAAAATATTACTCAAAATCTAATAGATGTATTTCCCTATGTTATTGCAGTAAGTGAGGTGAGCATAATATTTCTATTTAAAAGTATGTTGTATTCAGAAGGTATTGATACAACTGGACTTTAAACACTGAAATTATACTTTCCATTGATTATTGTCTTTCTGTCATGACATCCCTGAAAATGTAATAAAAAGGAATCATTCTTAAATTTAGTTGAACTACTCTGATTTCTATGTTCCTATTCAATTTAGTTTAGGAAGCTTCATTGATTTGCTTTGATTTGTAGCCTGATTCATTTATAGAGAAGGGAAAAATAATTTGTGAACTCATCTTATAGGTGGTAGGAAAATCATTTTATGAATGAGAAAACTGAGGCTCAGAGAGGTTGTGCTTTTCCCTTAGTCACATGTCTCATTAACAGCAGAACAAGGCTAAAATCACCAGGTTCCTGTCTCATAGTCTGATCCTTTTTCTACACCATGTTTTCTAAATTTCTCAGGTATTTGACAGGCTGAGAGACTAAGCTATTAAGGGAAGATTAACAGAGCAGAAGCAAATGAATATTACTAAAATATTTCTTTAATTAACTAAGTTGAAATTTTAGTAAAATGACTAAGAAACTGCATATCCTTTAAAAATGGACAAGTAAATATTTCCTTTTAAAGAAAATTAAAAAGTACAGTTTTCATGTTTTTTGAAGACTCTATATCATAAAGTTATCACAATCCTTTATTAGGTATTTCTTTTATGTCATTTATTTGTCACAGGTCACAGTATATAGGAGTCACTCCATGTCATTATCATCAGCTTTGATTCTATTGTGTAATTTCCTAGTGTACTTCCTTGACTCTGTTTTTGTTCTAATAACTGTAGGAAATTTTGTATTCTGACTCCTTCCTTGTGTGTTTTTTTTGTGTTTTTTTTTTTTCAGATTCACGACCCTTCCATAATACCAGTGCTAATTTAACTGAAAGGTATTGTATATTTCTTTTTGTTACTTGTCTTCCTGAAATCACTTTGCAGAAACTGGTGTTAGGCCAGTTTGCAGTTTGAGGCACACAGTGAAGGACTAGCAAACCAAAACCGTTGTCTGTTTAATCAGGCACATGAATGATATATTTTTTAAAAAAACCTTTACTTTCTGTGATAGTAACAACTCTGATGGAAGGGCAAAGGCTGGTCAGATGAGATTAAGTGGCTTGCCCAGGGTCACAGAGCTAGAAAGTGTCCATCTAGCTGCCTCAACAAAAATTGTTAAATGGCTAATTAATAGTAGTAGGATTTAGTTAATTTCTTGAACATTTCTTCCTTTTCTTCTTGAAATTTTTTAGTTGCAAAAAATTTTCATCCTACTGAGGTATTATGAACGTGTGTTCAAAATTTTATTTTTTGTTCTTATGAGGTTCTATGGAAATATGCATGCAGGTAGTGATCTGACAAGATTTTGTTCTGTAATTATTGTAAATAATTATAGAGTAAATACATGTGGTCCCACCACTTTCTAAGGTTTATTTCTGTTTTAAATATGCTTCCAAGCTTACAAATATGGCATATTACTGCATACTATTCAGTAGACAGAAAATATCTGTTCTATTTCCTTTTTAATTCTTATTTTAAATTGCTGAGATTAGTAATTTTGTGTGCAACAAAATTAAGAATATTTTCATTACTAAATCTATTTTACAAAAATCTACTTTTCAGAAGATTCCATAATGGCTTACTGTTTTTACACAAAAATCTTTATGCTTCTATTTGATCTTCTTTACCATTTTTTTTTCTACAACCTGACACATTTTGGAGAAATAGTCATGTTCTTTTTTTTTCTTCAAAGTAGAATAGTTCCCCCATGTTCTTTACTGAAGGGTTAACTAAGGTGAACTTCTTTGGGATGGAAAAAAGTCTATATATTGGAAGACATGAGGCTGATAAAGATAAAGATTTCGGCTACATGTAAAAACTGCCTTTTAAGTTCCTTCAAATTTGGCTCATGATGTTTCACTATGAGGGGGAAAATTTTGCATAATCATATATAATTTTAGTAAATAGCACTGTTTGGGTCCCCTTTCCACCTATTATAAATAAGGCAGTGATACAGATTTCAGTTCCTTCCCTCAAGAAGCTTACTGTATAATCTATTTCATAATTGTTCAGCCTTTATCATCAAGACTTAATTCATTCACCACAGATTTTGGATTCATGTCTAGCTAATATTTTACTGAATTTAATTTCTTATAGCACAGCCAATAGGAGAAACCATACTTCTCAGTATTTTATACATAATCATACTTGTGGAAAATCTATAAGAATTTAACAAAAACAATCTATTTGCTTAAGAGATAATATTTAGAATGAGTAATTTATTATTACCACCTAAAAGAAAAACCAGGATGGGTACTTAATAACACAGTATATTTTTTTAATTTATTTTTTGAATCTGGACCTATGATGGACAGATAAAAAAAAACTACAAAAAATTTTAAATACCTGTACCACATAAATGCAGTAGTTATTCCTTTTTACAATACTAAAATATACATTACTCATATGAGAATAGGAATTAATTTCTTAACAGCAGAGGGCACTGTAGTAGTATATGTTCCATCCTAATTTTTAAGTATTTTAAGCAGATATCTCTAACTCCTCCCAACTACCTGATTTTATTTCTTTCTTCTTCTTTTTTTTTAATATAAGAATATGAACCATTCAACCCGTGGTTGAAATAAGTGACACAACAGGATAATGGAGTGGGGAGGGGATTTAGGTAAAAAAAAAGGTTGTATCACAAATTGTTTGCCTTTTAAAATGGACTTTTTTTTTCTTTCAGTATAAATGAACAGGCCTTTAACTTTGTCCCACAAAGCCCCTCCAAGAAAGATTTTGAAGGGAAAAGCGGAACAAAAGTCAGTCGTACCTTCAGCTACATCAAGAATAAAATGTCTAGCAGTAAGAAGAGTAAAGTAAGTGAATCTAGTCCTCACTTGTCCTTGTGTCCTGCACAGGTTTCTTTAGGGATGGCATCTGTCCTGATCATCTAAATCAGGCATCAGAACATCACAGTTATAATGTACAAATTAAAACAGATTATATAACCTGAGAATATAAATGGGGAAAAAAATTCAAAGATGTTACTTGAAAGCTCTTTTTCCGAAGTGGATAACAGGATAGGATTGTCCTTGAGTTGAAGCAGAAGGATTGGGTTAAGATAAACGAGACAGGTTTAAAGTGACATTTGAAGATTTCATGCAGTTTGTAAGCATTGCAGCATATTTAATGTTTCAATTGAATGTTTGTACCTGTGAAACATGATCCTTCAGGAAGTCACAAGAACTTTAATACTGGCTTGTTTAATGTGACTTATTTTACTTTTATTCTTGGCCCAAAAGGAAACAGTGCCAATACCAGTAATTTAGTGTTTTCAAAATACTGAAAGCTAGAAATAATATTTGGAATTTTCCTGGGTCATCAAAAGCCAGTAGGGAAAGGGTACCTTACTATTGAAATTTCTCTTGATTTACATCACAAATTGTCCCCCTCTCCAAATTCTGGTTTAGAAATGTATTTGTATCTTATAATTTTAGAAAGCATATGTTAAAAAATTATCATTACATGAAATTGGGAAAATACAATCTTTGCATTAAAAAAATAGAAATATATTTGAAAAATTTCTTAAGTCAACTCAGTTATTGCTCTGAAATTGCCCAGAGAGAAGTAACTTCAAAGATAAATGGGCCCCTCAGTTACATGAAACTCTGTATTCAAAAGGCAAGAACTAATTTATATTGTACAACAATAGCTGTGCATTAAGTCTCTGCTTAATGGTTCAAACCTTTCAACAGGTAGACTTGTGGAAATGTAGCAGCCAAATCTGCCCTGTTTTCAGTAGTTATTAGGGAAAAGTACTCAAGAATGGTCTGTATCTCATAAGGAGCAAAAGTCATCAAAGTTTTCATCCTCTTGCCTCTTCTCTGTCACATGGTGACAGCTAACATTTAAATAGTGCTGACTATGTTCTAGGCACTTTACAATTATTATCTCAATTGATCCTCATAAAAACCTTGGAAGGTAGATGCTAGTATCTCCATTTTAATAGAGGAAACTGAGGAAAACAAGTGACTAGCCCAAGGTTACATAGCTAGTTAGCGTCTGTCTTCCGGACTCCGGGCCTAGCATTCTCTCTACTGCACTGACTAGAAAAGCAGAAAGCCAGGTGAAATCGGGGGCAAAGCACCTAAATAATCAGAATGATTGAATATTATCTTCAATATCCTTAGTTTGTAATTAAAGAAGCAAAAGAACAAGTCTTCATAAGAAGATTGGAAATAGAGCTGAGAATGGGGCCTCTGTAGCCCAGTGGTCAAATGACCTGAATGTATAACTTGAAAATACTCTTCAAAAGGGTCTGGACATGAAGAGAGATCAGTCGCTTTCCAGCTAATTAGCAGTTACCTATTGAGTGCCTTCTCATCTCTGTGCCCTTCTCCTTGAAGTGTACTTAGTTGGCAGGAAAAGTCTAAAATATGTAAAACTGTAGCGAGTAATTCAAGGCAGATTCGAGAGCTAACAAGGACTTAAGGGATCCCCCAGGCTGATGACTCCCTTTATAAGTGAGCAAACAGTTCCAGGGATTTGACGGAAACAGCCTCCCCTCTAACCTGCCTAGCTAATTCAGTAACTGATCTAAGACATTTCTCTTCGTACTTTAACACGATTTAAGATAAAATCTCTCCTTGCTTTGTTTTTTCTCCATAAAAGCATTGTGATTAGCCGATTGGGGTGATGGGGAAGATGAGGAATGAAGTCTGTGTCATCTCTAGCAGAAACCATTTGAGTAAATAAGAAATGGTGGCCTGTTGCCTTGCTGGAAATTACAACACTCTTGTGCAATTGACCCAAGTTCCTCTTCGTGATGTGTATGTCTTCACAGTGTGGTCATCAGAGAGGCCAGGCTGCCTCAAGCAGTGGAAAGTCTTAATCGCAGTTGTAAAGGAAATGCCTCGTTTCAGAATATCTGGGGGCTTTATGTCCCCTGTAGACCAAGTAAATTTAGAAATTTGCAAGGCAATCTTTTACAGTTTTTATTGACCAGCCCAGAGGTTACCAGTGGTAGTGCTGCTTGCAGAAGTAATGCACCATTGCCTTCGAGCAGAAGCTGATAGTGGTGGCAGGTTCTGGGTTCAAATGTGACCTCAGACACTTCCTGGCTATTTGTCATCCTAGGAAAATCACTTAGCCCCAGTGGCCTAGCTCTTGCTACTCTTCTTTCTTAGAAGTAATGTTAAGACAGAGGTTAAGGGTTTTAAAAAGAAAAATAAGTTGTTAGGAGGAAGGATATGATGAGCCGATATAGGCCATTCTAATAAGTTCTATGCTATCTGGATGCTATGTATCTTGGTAAGAGGTCACTGGTATAGGAGTTATTTCTCTAAATTAACGTAGATTTGTCCAGCAGTAGTGACTTTATATCTAACATTATAAAAAAGCAGCATGCCTTCTTCCTATCTAAGAAATGGAATAGAGAATCAAGATCTGAATGTCCCATTTCTGAGATTGCCACTAATTTTCTGAGATATAAGGAAAGTCATTTCATTGGAATCACTTTTTAAATAGCCTCATGTAGGCTTCCTTTTTTTTTTGGTCTGTTTGAGATTTCTTTCATCATTTGTAAAATAAGTTTTTTAGAAAAATGTATTAGACTTTTTTAATGAGTAAGAATATTAAAAGTAGTTTGAAAAAATGTTATCAACATGAAGAGCATTCATTAAGATTGCTTAAGATCTTTGGGAATTCTGCTTAGAAGAGTCTGATTTGATTTCTGTTATGCATCATTTAAAAATAATGTTAGTATGTAACCACATATATAGTACTCAAACTTGGTATGTTAAATTGATTAGTCCTTAATATATTTCTTGGTAGTTAACAAAAATTGACAAAAAATGTAAAAAGAATGAGATTTCAAAGAGGCAAGTAGCACTCTGAACAGGAAGTATAACAGGAAGAAGACCTAATTACAGCTTCTGTTTTCTGCGATCTTTTAGAAAAAGTGCTACATTCAATTTCCTCCAAACTTAATTTTACTTGACTCACAATACTGAAAAGCCAATAACATTTATTTCTGGTTTTTAAACCTGTAGAAATCTTTGCATTTACCCAGGATTCTCTTTCAGCAAGTTAATTTTTCTCTTCTACTGATGATAGAGAGATAAAAATTCTGAAAAGATTTTTAGTTGAGATTAAGCAAGATATCTGGGAGTAGAGGATTGCAGTCCAGCTCTGTCATTGAAATACTAGGTAATTTTAGGGCAAGTCACTCATCTCTTCTCATATGCCTTCTTAAAGAGGAATGAATGTGGGTAAGGATAGTAACAACTTGTCATTCTAATGGATGAGGATTTGAAAAATGCTGCAGTAGAATCAGTCTGTTGGCACTAGAAGCAGCCTTAGACATCATTTAGTCCAATCTCTTCATCTTCAGAGAAAGAAATTGAGTTCAGAAACATAAAATCTAGGGCTAGAACCCAGATCTCTTAGCTGCTGTGCTCAGTACTACACAATGCATCTTACTAAACCAATGTTTAATGTAGTCATTAATGTACTTATTCATTCTCTTATTTATGTTCACATTGTGACAGAATTGCACATCACAGTCAAATGGAAGAAGTTTTAAATTTTAAGTAGTATAATTCATAATTATGACCATTTGTGGTTTTGAAAAATTACTTTCCTCCACTATCATCTTAGTGGAATTTTGTCCATCTCTCTTCAAATACTCTGAATTGTTTACTTTTTTTAAAAAATTTTCAAAATATGGAAGTTTGGCAGATGAAAAAGGAAGTCATCATATAAAAAGTTTAAAAAATAAGTTACCCTTTCCCCAGAGCTAGATGATTCACCAGGAGGGTTCCTAAAGAAATCATTGGTTTTATAAAATGAAATACTTGATTTCAGTTGGTTGTTTTTTTTTAATAAGCAGGAGCACAGTAATGTTTTTAAAAACCAGATTCAGTTCTTTCCAAGCGTGGGAGATGTTCAGGAGAATTAGTTTTGTTTCATTTCCCATATCATTTTTAAAAGTTGTTACAAGCAGCATCCAAATAGTTAAGATTGTCTTCAAGGAAACAGACTCTTATCTGCCCTCCCTCTGTCTCTTTCTCAACCAGTCTCTGGCTTCCTCTTATACTTTTTCTAATGGTAGCTTAAAGCTGATCTGCTCCGTCTTGTAGGCATGAGCTCCTCCTTCTCAGGGGGCAGATTTCCTGTTCTTAAGGGAGAATTATGTCGGTAAAATGGGGTCGGTTTCATGAAGTCCCTCTCATAACAGTGAGATTTATAGGACCAAAACATGGGGAGGTAAGAGCCTGACTTTTTTTATAACACAAAAAAACCTAATAACAAGTGCATAAAGAGAAGAAATGGAGCTTAGGTTTTCTGATTCTTAGAAGAAAACTAGCCTTTTTTTTTTTTTGGTAGTGTTGTAAAGAATAGAAATTAATTTTCAGTTTGAACAGCACTGTAGTGTTGCAAGAATGCAAACAGCTAGTTACTATTGTAAATGTCTTATAACTTTTAATTGTAAATACACTCTAACCTTCAAGAACTGGATGTATAGGGCTGCTTTTTTGTTTCAACATTTGCATATGGCAAAACATTAAAAAGTAAAATTGAAAGAAATGAGGGAAATTCTATAAAGTAGCACCATTTAAAAAGTTGTTGATTTTTATTAGGTTTATATATATAATAAGAATTGCCGCCCCCCCCCCCCAGCAGTTTCCTGTTTTGTTACTGAAGTTTATTTTTTTAATTCACATTCATCCTTATTTGTAGTTTTGTTAGTATCACTATGCCCCTTGAATTTCCATAATTCCTAATAATTAGCAAAGACATTTATCTAAACTTGACAGTCTTCCTCCAGTTTTCTAGTGTTTAAATATGTTGTTTTTAATATCCATTTTCAGCAAAATACCCCACACCACCACCTAAGTATAGTAGGTAGTATTTATGATCTCCATAATACTGGTTCATATTAATTCCCATATATCTGCCTACCTGATTCATCCAAGTCCCTCAAGTTTTGTTGTAATCTTAGAAATGTGATATATTAAATAAATCATGGATCAGCTAGCTGAGTGTTATTCCTTCTGACAGTATGAATGACTTCATGGTATCAACCTCAGAAGGTTAGAGGTGTATACCATCAGTTTTTGTTTTACTATAATAACCTGTTGAAATTTTATTTTCCATTAATTTCTGATTTCTAATATTCACTAGAAATTTCCTCCTAATTTTGGTGATGTTTGTGAAAACATCTTTGTTCATATACTTTCCAGTATTGAGCTTTTTAGACTTGCATAATTTTATAGTTTTCAGTTTTGAAAAGGCCCACCAACTCTGGGTCATTTAATTGCCTTCTTACTTTTTCCAGGAAAATTCTCGAAGTGTAAAGATCGGAACAAAATACTGTAGGCATAGATTTGTTTTGTGATTTAAGCAAAGGAGAAATATTGTTAATAACTTTCCTGGTGATGACTCACATTTTGCTCTATCTGTATCAATAAAATGATATTAAAAAAAGGAAAGGGGGAAGGACTAAGATCATAAATGAAAAATTTTAAAAAGTCATATGCCACAATTAAAACTTTAAAGACAGCAATATTGAACTTAGTAGTATTCACAAAAACATAATGATGGTTTTTCTTACAATGAAAATGTTTATACTAAATATAACTTTTAATAAAAGCCATATCTCTTTGAGAATTTGGGTCTGGCTTCCAGTGGATTTCTTTTTAGTCTATTGTAATCAGTGTCTAAGAAGTTATTTATGTGAAATAGATCCATATTACATTATTATTATGTCTCTATATTGAAAGGAATTGTGTCTTTATTTTGAACCTCAGTGGAACTCAAGGGATTCTGCAAGTTTTAACTTTTCCAAGTTTAATCTACATAGCATTCTATGTGAAATGTTCAGATACTTCTAAAGTCAAGTTCCATCCAACTTGTAGCTGTGTTCACTGTGAATTAGCTAGCTATGGATTCCTTAAAACAGTTCTATATGCATCTTCAATTTGCCACATTAAAACCAGGGCCTGGCAGTGCCTGCTTTGTCAAGGAATTTGTTCACTTTGTAAATAAAGGGATCAAGAATGGAGACTAACTAAGGTGTAATAAGGCAGCAAATTTGGAGGATAGACACACCAAAATCTTCTGAGACTAGAGAGGCAAGTTCATTCTCCTTGCCCTCTATTTCTTCCTACCACCACAGTTGGAAGTTAAGGACAAGAAAGTTTCCCTTCCCTACTTAGACCCTATTTCCCAAAGGAAGGTAGCCAATCCTCAGTTTAAAGAAAAATTAAAAAGAAAAGCCTAGCTGTTTGTGTAACATCACTAGGTAGGCGATAATCACCTTTGGACATTCTTTTTGTTGTTGTTGAGTCATTTTTCAGTCATGTCTAACTTCATGATCCCGTTTTGAGGTTTTCTTGGCATAGTTTGTCATTTTTTTCTTCACATCATTTTACAGATGAGAAAATTGAGGCAAATAGCGCTAAGTGACTTGCTCAAGGTCATATAGATACTAAGTGTCTAAGGACAGATTTAAACTCATGAAGATGAGCCTTCCTGACTCTAGTCTCAGCACTCTATCCACTGGGCCACTTGTTGCCCTTTAACCCTCCACAAAATACCTTCCAGGCCTCTGATGGTGTATTATCCTAAGGCCTAAGAAAAGGCCACTTGCTATACAACTAATAGTTCTTTACTTTGGCAGGAGAAGGAGAAGGACAAAGACAAGATTAAGGAGAAAGATAAAGATTCCAAAGAGAAGGAGAAGGACAAGAAGACATTGAATGGACATACATTTGGTTCCATCCCTGTTGTGGGCCCAATCAATTGCAGCCAGTGTATGAAAGCCTTCACCAACAAAGATGCCTACACATGCGCAAGTAAGCAGCATTCTTCTCTTTCTGAAATAACCCTTCAAGAGGGAGATCCCCTGGGGAGGAAGGTTTATTGGAGGTGACCTCTTTTGGTTTCTTATCTGTTTAGAAGTTATGTAAAAGAAGTCTCAGTATTTTTTGTGCTTTATTTTCTTAGATGCAGCTGTGTATTCTAATTGTTTCTTCAGTAACTTTAAAAGCAAAACTACACATCATTTCCTACCAGTTGACCACTAGTTAATAGTAACTTCCAGGTTCTCTACTTTGTTAATTCTGATATTACCTTCTCTAGCATGTATACACCTCATTGACCTCCTGTTGTGTATTAAAACCTATCTCTAAGCTAATATTGACTGCTAAGAGTGATTTTAAAGATATTATATCTTCTTTACTACCTCTGACAAACACATTACCAGAGGAAAGAAAGAGACTTCACTTGCTAGCTGGAACAAAAATAATTGGGTTTTATTTTAGAGTTCAGATTTCTAGTGAGAAATGTCTAGTATTTACCTTTTGCTATCTTTTGATATGATCGTGTACTAATACTGGTTTTGAAAACTAAGTTAGTTTTCCATGAAAAGCAATGGATGGAGACATTTATTCTTTGGTAGGGAGATGCTATAGTATGGGATCGAAAATAGAATTGCAGCATCTATGCCAAGGTGGTTTTCTGGAACATTGGATCTTTGGAAACTTATGTTCAGCCATTTCTCTTAATGAGCCTTTATTTTTGGCCACATAAAGTAGGAAGGCAAATAATTGAAACTTTTATTTTTACTAAGGACTAAAATTGTAGCCATCTATGCTAGTGGGCTTTGAGTGGCTACCAGCAAATCATATATACCTTTAAATTTAGCCACTAATAAATGAAGGCTCAAGCAGCTGAAGGTGCATGCATGTTGAGATGCCACTTACTGGTGCTGGGAACTGTAAGGGATACCAAGAAGCATGATTCAGGGACAGTGGACCTCGCCCAGTGATCTGAGACTGGTTTTCGGTGTGTGGTCCATTGGTGATTTTGATAGAATGGGATCTAATTCATTAACACAAGCCTAAATATGCCCTGATAGCTGAGATTAAAAGCAGTTAGGATTGGAATAAAATAGAAAGCAAGAGGCCATTTTTTCCCAAATGATGATAGCACTAGAAGCTCAAGAGTTAGCAAGAAAGCAGTACTGAGAAGAGTTAACATGCTGATGTTGTTCTTAGCATGACCACTCTTCTTGTTTACATCCAGGGAGGAAAGATGTGTGGCAAGCCTCTTTCAAGATAACCTTAGTCTTGGTTTTTTCTTCCATCTCTTCCCTTTGCACTTATCCCTCTTGGCTTCTTTTATACTGTGAGACACAATTTAAGTGACTGAAAGAAGCGGTAGTTAAGTGGTATATAGCAAGTTAGGACCCTGGAAGAATGTAATCTTTGACTCAGAAAGAAAGAGTCCATGTTCAGAAGAAACATTTTATTTATAGAGATAAATAATGTGCTTGATTATGATTTCACAGTCCTTACTTCAGATTTCTTAAAATGTTGATGTGGTATCCTGGAAAGAAATTTACATTTGAAATGTGAATGCCTTAAAGTTCTCATCTGGACACAGACTTGTAGAGGGTTACAGCTGAAAAAGACCTTGAGAATCATCTCATCCAATGCCATCATTATGACCTTGGGCAAGTCACTTCTCTTGTCTTATTTTATAGGAAAATAATTGTACTACCTACCTCACTGGACAGTTGTTATCATCAAATGAGTCTTGTATGTAAAGCACTTGTCAGATAAAATCCCTAGTTATTTAGTTAAAAGAAAACAGATGGGCGTTACTTTGGATGTATATGTCATTTCTAAGCAGAAAAATAAGAGGATTATGCTCTACCTGCTAAAATACTAGGCATTAGTCTAGATCAGGTTAGCTCAAAATATTGAAACAATACTAAGCAAATCTCTGCTAAGTGGTCAGTCAGATATAAGAATGGTGAACTCTTTGGACCACTATTATTTAGCCCTTTGTTTTCTCTCCCAGGCTTCAGGTCATTTCACTGTTTCTCAGAAAGTTAAACTTCTGTTGGACTCTTCCAGCCCATATGCTTTGATTTTATTTATTTATTATTTTTTAAGCCCTTAACTTCTGTATATTGGCTCCTAGGTGGAAGAGTGGTAAGGGTAGGCAACGGGGGTCAAGCGACTTGTCCAGGGTCACACAGTTGGGAAGTGTCTGAGGCCGGATTTGAACCTAGGACCTCCCATCTCTAGGCCTGGCTCTCAATCCACTGAGCTACCCAGCTGCTCCCAACCCATATACTTTGAATAAAGACAATTTAATTAAATAGAAACCCAAAAAATAGTGAGAGTCTAGAGGATATACTATAATGTCTTTCTGAGATTTCCAAACTTTTTTGAATGTAAGCATCCTAAATCTATATTTTTCATTGGCATCTCATCTTATTAAAAACACAAATAGAAATTTCAGACTCTTCAGTCCCAAAGGGAAGCATGACTTAAGCTTTATGCCCAAAGATGCCTCAGTTTTCTCTGGTGCAAAATGAGTGGATTAGATTAAATGCCTTTCAGCTGTTTCTGATCTTTTTGCTAGGTTTATTATATTCTCTTCATAGCAAGGGGTAGCAGAGTTCTCAGAGGAGAATCCATAATATCCCATGTAGATTTTCATGACATTCAAGGATGCCAGAGCACCTTCTTGAGGAGCTACTGGTGTAGGTAATATAATGCTTATCTTAATAATAATGTGCATTCATGTAAACTAATTCATTTTCACTTTTATTTTCCTTATGGCAACCCTATCAGGTAGTGTAACCATTACAATATCTTGAGTTCATGCCTTATAAAGATTGCTTAAGGAAATGGAGCTATTTATCCTGTAAAAAAAGACTTGACTTCAGAGGGACCTGATAAGCACCTTCAGTTATATGAAAACACGTTTCTTCCACTTGTTACCAGAGGACAGAATTAGAGCAATGAATGAAGGTCATAAAAAGAAAAATTTAGGTTTTTATGTGAATTAAAACTTATTGTAGCCATTAGAGCTGTCCCCATAGTATCTGCCTCAGGCACTAGTCTTTTATCTCTGTGTGGAGATCTTGAAGCAAAAGTTGAATGAGCACTGTTTGAGCATGTTGTAAAGCAAATTCTTTTTCAGGAATAAGTAAGTTTAGATGGTTCTTGAAGTCTTTCCAACTCTGAAATTCTGTTGTTCCCATTTTATAGACGTGGGCTTAGAGAAATTTTGTGATGGAGCAAGGATAAATGGCTAGAAAAGTAGCAGAGCCAAAACTTAAACCAAGGTCTATTGACACCAAGGCTCATGCTCTTTCTTCTATACTAGTCTTCGCCCCTTCGGTTTCTTAAGAAGTCTTTCCAGCTTTGAATCCTATGATCCTATGGCAGGGATAAAACTGGGCAGATTGTATTTTAAAGGCTTTAATCGTAAAAAGATGATTTTGCAATGCCCTATCTTTTGTGACAACTTTAATGGCATACTGCTATTGATCAGCTGTATTTTTTCTAATAAGTGTTTTTAATGGCTATTTTTATATGACCCTACCAGTCATAAATGCATATGTGTGCAACTTTCATGATAAATGATCTAAGAGAATTCTAAGATTCAATAATTCCTCTGGAAGCAAGCAATTTTATGAATAATGTCTTATTACCAGCTGTATCTCTTTAACTTAGCATACACAAGCCAGTGGTTCTCTGGCTTATAGCTTATGCTAAACAGTTTAATATAGATAAAAAATATAGTTCATATCACTTACCCTGTTTTAGAAGAGAAAGGAAGTGGAGGGCAGGATGTTGAAATTGAAACTAAAAGACATCAGACAAGTCAAAAGGTGGCATTTTAACTGGTCTGGTGAATCTCTGTGTTAACTTACCTATAGTTCACAAAATAAAGCATAGTTATCCATGGGAGTACAGTCCTTGTACTTGACTCAAAGTCACTCAAGACTCCATAGAGATGATAATAAGAGTATTTTTTGTGGTATTACACATTGAATGACCATTTGTAATGTGCTTGTTGTAAGGGGGAAAAGGGGGGGAGTGGGTGAAGTCAAGACATGAGAAGAAAGAAATAATAACAGTAATATTCCCAAAGGTACAGAAGTAATTGGCCTGATTCTCTCTTGCTTTCTGAAGAACTGAGCCAACAGTGAGTTTATTTGTATGGAACAGTCTATTTTATCCTGACAGGAAGTGTAAAATGTGAATAATTATGGGTCATTCACTGCATCTCACCTTCCCTCATTACCTTCCTTGTGCTCAAAATCTTCCCAAGATTCTCAAGAAACTAATTTCCCTTCAATTATCCATTTACCTCCTGGGGAAACTGGTTCTTATGGATTTAAAAATGATTTCTCTTTTGAATTAACACAGCCCCATTTTATGAATATCTGGGGCCTATTGTCAAATTCACGCGTTGAATTCTTGTCTGATTGAGAGAAACTATTATGATGCATGTGGCATTTCTTTTCCCAAAGATTTCAACTACTTTTAAGTGAATGTAAGTTCTTAGAAAAGCAATAGGGATTTTTTTTTAATGAAAAATAATTTCTTGTTTAATTTTGATGTTAGACCATATTGAGACTCTACTTAGTTTGCATGGGAATGGTTGTAATCACAGAAACTTTGAATAAAAATGAACCAAGTGACAACCAGAATCTATTATTAAATGGATGGCTAATGAACATCTTAAAAACAAAGGCATTTATCACAGAAAGTAGGCATGGCTTTTCAAGGACAGCTTTAGAAAGATTGAATTTATTTCTTTTGTAGATGAGGTTGCTTAGCTGATACATCAAGTACTACCATACCTATAGTTTACCCGGATCTTAGCTACACGTTAGATAAAATCTCTCATGCTCTTGTGTGACACTGGAACTTAGACTCAGCTAAGTTGGGTTTGAATACCAATTTACCACTGTGTGACCTTAGGCAAGTCACTTAACCTTCTCAGAACCTCAGTTTCTTCATCCATAAAATGAGGGTCTTGGAATAGACATGACTTCTGAGGTAACTTCTAGTTATAAATCCTTGATCTCGTCATCATTTGGACAAGACGGAGAGAAGTGTGCTAAACAATGGTAGAGTTGTGTGAATTTGAAACTACTTGAATGGCTGTATTCAAAGAGTAGTTATTAATCATTCAGTGTCAACTTGAAAGGAAATTGGAACGCTCCAGGGATCTGAGCTTAGCTCTAGACTGCGTCACATTTTCCTCTAGACTGCATCACATTTTATCAGTGATTTGGAGGAAAACAAAGAGGGTATCTTATTAATTTTATGGATAACACAAATGAGAAGTATTTTAACACTAGATGACAGTCCAGAATCATACCAATAGAAAGGTGAGTTGATTCTAAAAAGAAATTTAATAGTTCAATATCAGTATAGTCTAAAAAAAATTTAGCCTCACAAATAAGAGATGGAACATAGTTTTTAAAAGACAGTTCATTTAAAAAAAGTTGGGGAATTTTAATTCACTTCAAGTTTAATATGAGTCAATAGTATGATAAATAGTAACCAGGAAAATGAAATGCTCCCTTGGACTATATTAAGCGACTCATAGCTTACAGAAATAAAGAAGTGAAAGTCCTGCTGTGCTTTTCCCTGGCCAATCCACTTTTGGGTTAGTGTATTAATAAGGTGAGATTTCCAGAGGAGGATAACCAGCCATGTCATATGAGGATTAGTAGAAGGAATTGATGGTGTTAAACCCTGAAAAGGGAAGATTGAGGAAGAGCACATGATACCTATCTTCAGCTATTTGAAGAACCACTAGTATTCAAGAGAAATTTTGTTTGGTTTCAGGAAGATAATCTAGACTGGATACAAGGGAAAACTTACCAACACTTGGTGCTCTCCAGATGTGGATGGAAGATGTTGGTGAAAGAATCACCTGTTGGGTGTTTCACCATCCTATTTGGATGAGGCTTGGACTGCTAGATCGATGAGGGCCTTCCACTGTTGAAACTGTGCTTATGTGAATGTGTATTATATCCACACAAGGGACACATCTTTTTGTTAAGCATCATTAAGAGAGGACCTGCATCCAGGACTTGGGGCCTTCCATTATCTTCTCTAATTAGATCACATCCAACCTCAAGTCATCACCAGGGGAGAGTTGGCTGAAGGAACTGGGGTGTTATCACCTAGGCACCTTTTTTTTTTTTCATTGTAACCAAATGTTACTTTAATAGTTGCTGCTAATTAGAGAATGTAATGCCATGAAAGAATTTTCATTAAAATTTTAAAGTGAAGATATGGGAATTGGACTAGCCTTTCAACATAAAAGCAATAGATGGCTTTATCTTTGATTAGTTTTTCTAGATATAAAGCATACTGCAGTTAAAATCATCTCTCACTATTACACTATAGTCAAGTCGCACATGTGCCTAGTTAATTCAGGGCATTTATTGTACATCTTAACATTTGAATGTTATTTTTTCTTTTTTTCTACATTGTATAGACTTGTATTGCCTAGTTGCCTAGGAAGGATGGAAGAAATATGTTAAGAAGCCACTGTAGACTTGTGTTAGCAAAATCAGTGCTCTCCTAAATAGAATTAATTGCGTTAAGAGGATCTTTCTTTGCTGAAGATATCCAAATGAAATCTGGATAACCAAATGTCACCAATATTATATAGGGAATTCCTATTCAGTTCTGAGTTAGCATAGATGACCTCCAACTTTGATTCACTAATTCAGTAAGTATTTATAAAATGTCTGGAATTTGCAATGTATTCAGTGCTAAGGACAGACCCAAATGAAACAGTCCCAGGCCATAAGGAGTTTTTATATATATGCGCGTATACAATATATATGTATCTGTATGTATATACACACATATTTGGGTGAATGGAGAGAGAGGGAGAGAACACTCACAACCCTAGACATCACTCTAGGATTCATACAGAAAATGGCAGTTGAGCCATGTCTTGAAGGAAAGTAATGATTCTAAAATGTGAGGAAGAGTATGTATGTTGGTGGTGGAGAAGAGAGGAGGATAGCTTGTGCAAAAAAAAGAAACAAGAGAGATGGAACACTGTCTACAGGGAACAGCATGTAGCTTGGTTGTCTTGATTTGAAAATGCATGAGAGGGCATCTTGTGACATCAGACAAGAAAGGTTATGGAACCAGATTGTGGAAGAGCCATAAATGTCAAGCCAAAGAGTTTGTATCTTATTCTAGTGGCCATGGGAAGTCACTGAAGATTCTTAAGGAGAGACTTTACATTTTTACCTGTACTTCAGAAATGTCAAGTTGGCATGTTCTATAGAAAGAGGGAAAGAGATTAGAAGCAGGGAGTCCAATTAAGAAGCTATTGCAGGGGGCAGCTAGGTGCCTCAGAGCATTAAGACCCAGGCCAAGAGACAGGAGGTCCTGGGTTCTGAGCTCTGTGGCCCTGGGAAACTCATTTAACCTCCATTGCCTGACCCTGATCTGTCTTCTGCCTTGGAACCATTACATGCTGTTGAATCTAAGAATTGAGGGCTAGACATGTAGAATTATGAGTCACCTTTCTAAAGATAATAATTATAACACAAGAGAGCTGATGATAGCACTGCAAAAGAGAGGGTGTGTATAGAGAAAGAAGAGAAGAGGACCTCAGGATACAGCCCTTGGGTACATAGCCATAGAAAAGAAAATACCATTCTTTCAACTAAGAAATTAGAATCCAGTACCTGAGAATTTCTCAGTGAAGAACAAAGGAAAGAAAAATATAGTAGTGCATGTTTTAAAAACAGGGCCCTAACATTTTAATCTGGCAAAAGACCTAGAAAGCAGATTTGAAGGAAGAAGCTTTGCTTGGGTCACGACTAATTTTACTTTAGGTTTTGTTGACCTAGGAAAATCAATTTTAAAATTCTACACTGCTGAAAACTTCCCTTGAGTCACATCAGCTGTTTTTTCTCACTGCTCTGAAGCATTGTGCATTTGGAAAACATGATGTGGGCGACAGACCAATGGATTGGCTCCATTCTTTTTTTTTTTTTTTTAAACTCTTCCTGGTGGTTCCTGCATGTCTTGCTTTAGCAGAAGTAAAATGGCCCTCTGGTTACAGATGATTTATTATATGCTGTGCAAACAGCTTCTGCTTACTTTGTTGATCTATTGGTTCTCTAGATTAAAAAATGACTGGCTACAATCTAGAAAATATGAGGAGCTTATGCTTTGGTTGGGTTTTGCTTTTTTTTTTTCCTGGTAAAGGAAAGCAACTCCTTGGAAAGAAAATTCCTGGCATTAGAATTTATTACTTTATCCATCAGAACAAGATATATATAACTGATTTCAAAGAGAGGAAGCTTGTTATTTAGGAAATTAGAACCTAAAAGAAGAGCTTTTCATATTTCTGACCCACATAGTAAAATAAATTTTATTAAAGGAGAACTGTTTGGGTTCTGTTTTAGTATTTATTTCCATATATATCTCAGAAAACTGCTATTCTAGGCACTTTCTCTGAAATGACTTGGACCTTCTTACCTTGTGTTTTACACATTAATTATGCGTGTGGTTGGTGCACTCACTACCAAGACCTTCTTTCTTACCTCAGCATCTCTACTTTATCAAACCAATCTGGACAGTCTTGCTCACTTCCCATAATATTAAAACAATGAATTACAGGAAGCCTTTTAGAGAATATATTTCTGTTGTCTTTGTACTATTTATCCTGGATTGGGTTCATTTTGCTTATTTGGATTTCCTTGGTTATGACAGGAAAAAAAAGGGAAGTTGTATAATTCCATTTTTGTATACTATCCTTGTTCTCCAGAAGTAAGGGAAGCAAAAAGTTATATTTAAAGGTTAGACTCTAATGCGCATATCGGCTAACAGGAAGAATTGTGGCAAGAACTTTTGACCACACCCATTAAAGATAATTGTGATCTAAATGGACACCGGCAGAAATTGACTCCTGAAGGGATGGGAAAATACCTCTCACCTCAGGGTTTCAACTGAAATGTGACTCATGAGAAAACTCTTTCAGATCTTGACCAGTACAGTCCTGTAGTGTTTATCCCACCATATAATTTCTGTGAAACTTAACTGAAGCTTTGGTTTTAGCTATTTTTCTTAATGATAACGGTAATGCATGATTTATAATTAATTCACTAAAGCTTTTTATGACACGAATATTAAAAATTTTGTTGTCTAAGGTACCGTGTATTCTACCTTATAGTTCTTAATGAGGAGAAGGAAAGAAGGGCTGGGCTATTTACTCTGAAGCATAAAGAAGTCCAATGTGGGACCAGCTGGACAAGCTCTGTTCCCATAAACCACACTTTTGAGACACTGTACCAGAGAAGGCCTTTGGAAGACAAAAAGCATATCACTCACTTCTATTAGGAGATCTGAAATAACCACTCAACTTTCCTTTGCTCTCTTTTGAAAAATTGGTGTGGTTGTGGCAGTGAACTTGAAAATGGATTAGACTTGGCTTTAATTCTTCTATTATCGTCTGTCATCTTCCCCCAAAAAAATAGAGCATAGAGTTTCAGCCACATGACCTTGACTGATGTCAGTGAGGTTGATGTTTTTACATCACCCACAAAGAACATCAAAACTGCCCATCAGAGTTAGGCACAGAACAACTTGGTAACAAGTTGAGTGTTTTTCAAGTGGGTGCTTAAATGTCTGAGCAGACTCAATTTGCACCATTTATTTAAATGAAGCTTGTGGTCACAGTATAGCAACAGCCCAGTGAATTTGTTTAAATGACAGCTTTGTGGAGAGTCGTAGTTTTGTTTGAAAATCAACATCTTGAGAAAATTTTAGTTTGTTTAAAATATCTTCATAATGGCCTTCTTACTTTTGTGCCCAAACACTTGCTGTCACAGTTCAGACTTGTCAGGATACTTTATGTCCCTAATCTAGGATTTTGAATGTTGCTAAAACTGTCTGTTAAAGTGATAATTTTCCACCTTACAAAACAGCTTTGCCAGAGAGATGGAAGCAGAGCATTGGAAATAGCTTTAAAAGAAAGTACATGCAGTCCTTAGACTAGACTCTGATTGTGTTCTAAATGTGCATTTATAAGTTTGTTATTTGAAACTTGGAACTTATTATTCTTTAGAAATAATACAAATAGTGGTTACATTCCCAGGCTTGCTCACAAAAGCCTATATAACCCCTAATATAGTTGAGTTATTATTTATAGTGTGAAATAATAGAAAACAACAAAAATGGCCATATCAGTAATTTTAAAAATAGGAAACTAACAAAATCTATAAATTACTTATTTACTTGACTATTAGAATTTGAGGGAAAGGAGATTTACTTAAAAGATTTGAAAAGCTTTTGAAAGGCAAGACTTCTGTGTAGAACATTTAAAGAATTTTAGAAATTGATGGCACTCATTTTTCATGTTGTATTTCCCTTAAAACTAATAATTTATAATCTTAGTTGCCATCTGTGATTGAGATTATTCTATAGAATTAACAGGAATTAATATAGTTGAGATAACAGAGTTAGGGAATAAAACAGAGGATTAATGAGTATTAGAAAAGGTTTATCTGGGGTGAAAAGAACCAAGCTATTGAAGACAAAAGGGAGATAAGCAACATCATTGCATAAGCTCTGTTGGAAGAAAGAAATTATGTTATAGCACAAAACTTTTGGATCATGTAGTTCCCCATTTCAGCCATGTGTACGGCATTGATCTACCCAGCTTGCTGTAGGGTTTAGAGAATTTAAAGATTAGAGAGAAAAAGGAGGAAGAGAGAGGTTTGGAGAATGGAAGGAGGAATAATGTACAACCAGCCATCAAATGAGATATTAATTATAATTATTATTTATAAAGAACTTATTACTGTGGTTAGCCTGGAGTAGACAATGTATAAATGCTTATTTTTTTCCTTTCCCAATCATTTGGACAAACAAGATATTCACAAGATGGTTGTTCTTACTTTAGGGCAGTGATGATGGACCTTTTAGAGACTGAGTGCCCAAACCACAACCCTCACTTGGCATGTTAGCCACCCCCGTACTCCAGACAGGAGAAGGAGGAAGCGCTTTCATTGACTGCTGGGCAGAGGGGCAAGTGATGAGAGAAATGTTCTCAGGCGGGGAGGGGAGCAGCCCCTTCCAGCACACGTGCCATAGGTTCACCAATATGGCCTTAGAGAATGAGTGCCTGTATCTATTCCATTGTTCACCAAGAAAATGGTCAAAGAGTTGTATTGGAGTAGAGTATGTTACTAAGCAGAGTTCATCCTGGAGCTCTTGGATTCCTATCAGTATTTTTGGTCTCTGAAGGAGAAGGCAGCAAAGATAAAGGTATACATACCCATCTGATAGGTTTTGTTTTTAGACCACTAAAGAAGACCATAGGCAGAAAGGTTTGGAGACTTTTGACTTAGCTCTGTCTGCAAAGATAGGAGTTCAAACCACTCGACGCAGGTCCTGTTTCTATCTGTGGGTTATTTCTCTCCTTCCCCTTACATGTTTGCCTCTCAAGTTCAGTCAACTTTGCTTTTAAGGAGGTTATTAGATATTTTCAAAAATGATCTTTAAATTGTTAGATTATAAATACAAGTTACCTCACTAATCCTTTGCCTTGATGGATTATTTTTGGTTTGGTATGGCCACTTTATTATGAAGAAGAGACCCTTGATGTCCCTCAACTGAGGAATGGTGGAACAAATTGTGCTATATGTTGGTGATGGAATGCTGTTGTGCTATGAGGAATGATGAACAGGATGATTTCAGAGAGAACCTGAAAGACTTTCATGGACTGATGCACAATGAAATAAGCAGAATCAGGAAAACATTGTATAGTAACTGCAATGTTGTGTAACAATCAAATGTGTTGAGCTTTGCTTCTAACAACAGCAATACAATGACACAGAACAATTCTGAGGGACTTATGAAAAAAGAATGCTATCCACTCTCCAGAGAAAGAACTGTTTGAGTAGAATGCAAAAAAAAAACAAAAAACCCATATGATTTATCCCTTGTTTATTCCGGGTATATGTTTTGAGGTTTGGGTTTTATGAGATCAGTCACCAAAAAGAATAATATGGAACTATGTTTTATGTGATAATACATGGATAACCCAGATTGAATTGCTCTGGGAGTGGGTAGGGAAGAAGGGAGGGAGACAATTTGGATCATATAACTTCAGAAAATTTACATGGAAATTTGTTATAAAAAAAAAAGAAAGAAAGAGACACTTTGTGACCCATTAGTAATAGTAATTGCAGATTTCCACTAAAGATATTTATGTAATTCTATAGCAGTTGCTTCTGTTGAGTTAGGGTGGAGGGTGGAGAGATGTTTTGATAGGGCCTTCAGGCTTATACAATAATGTGATGAGTTACAATGAAATAGTAATATGAAATAGAATAGAATAGAATGTGTGCCTCAGTTCTTCATCTATACAGTGAAGAAATTTGAGTAGATGACCTCTTATGTCTCTTTATCTAGTTCCCATAGTATCTGTAATTCATCTGTGATCCTGTAATTTTAAAAAGAATTTTTGCTCAGATTTTGGTCTATGAGGTAGTGATTCTGCATCTGAGTAGACCCTGAAAGACTGAGAGGAAGCAAGATGCCCTCCAAAAGTATCTTTTCCTCCAGCCCTTCTGTACCAACCCTCTTTATAGGGAGTAGTATTGAAAAGTATAGGGATTTATGATGAATTATGTGTGGCTACTGACGGATAGGCATTCTCAGCCCAAGCCCCATCAGACTGGGCACTTAATGGATACTGAGTCTACCATATTCCCTGAAGAATGGTGGTGTTAACAAAAATAATGGGGGCCACTAATCCATATAGCAGTGTCCCAATGGGTCACATGTTAATTTTGTTTTTAAATATAATATCTATGTTTTACTCTTTTTTTATTTTGTTAAATATTTCCCAAGTATATATTATTCTGGTTGGGACTGTACTAAGAGTGTTGTAGTCTGCATGTTGCTTTAAGAATAGCAATTTATTGCAGTGTTTATCCAGATAATGTAAAAGGAAGTTAAAAACTCACTTTAAATATGCATTGTGCATACCAGTTCAGTGAGGTTGCTTGAAAATTTTACTTTCTGACAGAATTGATTATTTTAGTGAAAACCCAGTCAAAAAAAAAAAAAGGTTGTGGGTAGAATCATAGAATTTTTTTTTTAAACCCTTGTACTTCGGTGTATTGTCTCATAGGTGGAAGAGTGGTAAGGGTGGGCAATGGGGGTCAAGTGACTTGCCCAGGGTCACACAGCTGGGAAGTGGCTGAGGCCGGGTTTGAACCTAGGACCTCCCGTCTCTAGGCCTGACTCTCACTCCACTGAGTTATCCAGATGCCCCTAGAATCATAGAATTTTAAAGGTGAAAGGGATCTCCAAGAGTATCTAATCAAACTTTTCATTTTCAAATGATAAAACTGAAGTCCAAAGAGTATGATTTACCAGTCACAGTTAGTTAATGGAAGAACCATATGTAAATTCAGTTAGTCTGTCCTTTAGTCCTATATCAATATACCACACATTTAGCTGTGTTACAAATATAATTGCAAAAGTAACATCAGGGACAATAAGAAGTCAGATTGTGGGGCTAGAACTTGGCAAACATATTTTGCTCTTCTCCATCTCCTGTGTTCCTGCCCCCAGTAGCTTGCTGAGGTCATTGAACATCTTGTGCGTAATTGGTGAATAAACTTGTTCCTCTGGGATAAATTGGAAATTATTGCTTAATAATAATGTCTGTTCTTGATTTCCTGAATATGTTCCTCTTTTGTGAAGGATGCTTATGGATGAAATCTTTGTCTGTTCTGCCTTTCTACTCTTCTGCCCTTTTGTCATCATGCAGTTGATGACATTATAGCAATAGCAATGCCTGATAATTCCTCCAAGGATCAGAGATGAGTGTTCATGTGTGAAGAGTCTTAAGAAATAAAGTGAGAAATAGAAATAAAATGTTTCCATTGTAAATGGCAGTTTACTAATTTAAAAAAAGCTCTTGGGGCAGCTGGGTAGCTCAGTGGATTGAGAGCCAGGCCTAGAGACCGGAGGTCCTGGGTTCAAATCTGGCCTCAGACACTTCCCAGCTGTGCGATCCTGGGCAAGTCACTTGACCCGCATTGCCTGCTCTTAGCACTCTTCTAACTAGGAGACAATACACAGAAGTTAAGGGTTTAAAATAAAAATAATAAAATAAATAAATAAAGCTCTCATTTTTCTGAGTCCCACTTTCTTGATATCTGGTGGGCTCCTCTCAGGGTCTTTGTTATGAGCCAAGTCATAAGGACACCTAAAGTTTGATTGTTAGGCCCCTGCCACAGTCATGCAAATTAAACAAGATTTTATTCTTTTTTCTTCTTTGTCTGCATCTTCTTTATTTGGGGCTCTCCATTTGATGCCATAGACATCTGAGTTAAGCACAGAATATTTGGCTTTTAGAATTGGACACTTCTCAACTTCTTGCCTGCAATGTTTCAGACTTGTAATCTTTGTTGATCAGGAGTTCCATCTGCTCTGGTTTCTCATAGCTTTGTGACATCATATGACTGATTCCTGGAAGACACAGTGTATCCAAAGGGGATACAGTCTGTAATTACAGTTTGAGGATGTGCTGAAAGCAAAGGACTCTAAAGTGTGGAAAATTTCAGTTAGGAATATATACATAAAAATATATGTGTGCATATATATGTAAGCAGCTTTGTGATGGAAAGCAGTGATCTGTGAACCTGAGCTTTTATTCTTTGTGACCTTGGATTCTGTTTTCATTTTAGGTTGCGGTGCTTTTGTCCACAAAGGCTGTAGAGAAAGTCTGGCTTCTTGTGCAAAGGTCAAAATGAAGGTAAGACATTTCTAACCAAAAGATAGTGCTTGAATAGGTCAAAAAATGTCGATAGAGGAAGATTGTTTGTTTTTTCCTTAGAGGGAGGGGGAATGGGGGATATGATGAGATGACATTTGTTTTTAAATTATTGCCCCAAAAGGTAAATCAGTTCTTCTAATAATTTTTTTATAGAGACAATTATTTTAGTTTTTGAAAAAGAAAAAATATGTTCTTAGGACCATTGCAATTTTAATGTGTTTATTTGTTTTTAACATTTCTGTTTGAAGGATTCAAATAGATTTGTTTTTAGTTTATCTGCTCAGTTTCTATACTCTTGGTTTCCTAACCTCTCAGAAAGGATCTATTAGCAATTAGGTGCTTCAGTTTTTTGAGAGTGTTTTAGGATCCTGTTTGTTTATAATGGAGTCTCTTCTTCCTGAATACAAATTGCTAATTGCCTGGTGGCACCTTAAAATACTAGTACTATGCATGACTTATAAATAAATACATAACAAAAGGCCAATAGAGAAGAAAAAGCATAGGAATTGGACCTGAGATTTGAGAAATCTAGGTGAAGAAGCTACCTTTATAAATGCAGGTCATTACCTTTTCTGCACTTTATAGTTTTGGAGAGTTGCCTAGATCACTAAGAGGTTGAAGATATTTGTCTAGCATCACATAACAGACTTGAACTCTCCTAGTTTCAACACCAGTTTTTGAAACATCTGTTATGTTATACTGCCTCTCGCAGGCTTATTTTATATGGTACAGGGTGGCATATTTTGGTGGAAATTATGAGTTAATGTTTTTTTGCAATTTCATTTGTATTCTAATTCCGTATATAATTATCTCCTTGTAGGGAAGCACTCTAGAGTTACCTGCACATACCCATGTCCACACCAGCAGTAGCAACACTGTGGTGATTCGTAGCTAAGACATTTTACCAGTGCTTGCCCAACCTGTGATGCAGTTATTGTTAAGTTTTCCTGGAAAATGATCACATAAATGAAAGACTCCAAAAAAAGGGTTCATAGAATCATAAATGTAGCATCAGAAGGATCTCAGAATTCACCTAGTCCTGTCTCCTCATTTTGCAGATAAGGGAACTAAGGTTTAGAGAGGTTAAGTAACTTGTCCAAGGCCACACAAAGTCAGATTTCCACCTCTACCTCCAAAGCTGGCCTTTTTCTGCTGAGCCACACTGAAACTTGGACACACTTTTTCTTGCCCAGGGATTTCTATTAGGTGTTGAACTGTTGAAAACGTTGGGTACAAATTTTTTAAAATATGATTCCTAAGGATTAATCTATTCGTTGATAGTTATCCTGAAACTTGCTATTAAAACAAAACCTAGGTGGAAAGTTTTCTTCCTTTCCTTTTTGGATGAATTGAATTCCATTATTTCTTCCAGCAACCTAAAGGAAATCTTCAGGCACATGACACTTCTTCACTACCCACAGTCATTATGAGAAATAAATGTAAGTAGCAAATAGCCTACTTCATGTTTCCTTTTCTTTTTCATAAACTGTTCCAGAATTACTACTTTGTATTGATCGTATTCATTCATTATAGCAATCAAGATGGGGCGGGGGGGGGGTGTTTTTTGTTTGCATTCATACTATGTGGTATATCTTACCTCTGAAATCTTGTGCTACTCATTGCTAATCCAGTGCTCAGGATTTTCAGAATGATGTCATAATTAGCTAGGCTGCCTCTGTATACCCTGTGAGAACTGTTTCTCTCCCTGACCAGTGAATACTCTTTGCCATTGACTTTTACTTCTGACCCAGTTTAAATAGTGTAGGAAGCCCATGGAGCATCCATGTTATTGAAGCTATTTCAGGAATTATTACAAAGCAGAAGATAATTCATTAGACATTTTGTGCATGTCACAAAATGTCATCAAACTTTTGAATGTTAATGAGACTTTGAAAGTCTTCAGTTACAAATATCAAAATTCAGGAGAAACTTTGAAATTCAGCAAAATCTTCATTTTGATTGAATAGTTAGAAAAATACATTGGTTAACACTTGATTTCTTATAGAAAGGAATAGTTTTATCCTTTGAGAGAAGGAATTCCAGTTGTCATACTTTAAAATAATCTGTTTAGGGAAAGGGAAAAAATAAACCAGATCAAATCATGATGGCAGAGTAAAAACAGGGACTCATCTGAGCTTTCCCAAATGCCCTCTAAATAACTTTATAGTGATGCCCCCAAAATGAATTCTGGAGCAGTAGAACCAACAAAAGGAGAAGTTGAAATAATTTTCCTGCCAAAGACAATTTAGAAGGTTGGCAGTTAAGGTCTGTCTCACTAGGGTGAGAGTAGAGCACAGCCCAGCATCATCTGCCCCAGAAGGCTGTAACCCAGCAAGCCAGCAGCAGACCTTGGGAGAGACAGAATTGGCAGCAGTGGCTTCTGGAGCTGTCAGCCTGGTCAAAAGGAGATTACAGGGGATCCTTTGCTGGCACTGGATACAGGACTTTCTTGCATTGCCCTATGTGTTTCCAGGTTGTAGTCTTAGGGCAAGGAGGAGCACTAGTAAGAAAGGAGGAACCTGGTCACAGTTCCAGGGTAGAAAAGAATGTTTATGGTCATTCATAGACAAAAACGCAGGCTAGAAGAGCATCTCTCCTTGGACTATATCACCTTGGAAGAACTGAAAAATCATAGACCCTCCAGAACTAACTCTGAAAACAGCAGCATGAAAAATCTAAAGCTTGAGCAGTGTCCCAGGAGCAGAACCACAATTCAATAGAAAGCTAAAAGTCACAACATAGACTGGGAAAATGAGCAAACAATAAACAAGACCTGTCCATAGAAAAGTAATATGGTGACAGAAAAGGTCAAAAGAAATTAAGAAGCAGACAACAAAGTCCAAACAGCCATTATATCCAAAACCTCAAAGAAAAGATATGAATTGTCTCAGACCTAAAAAGAATTCCTGAAAGATCTCAAAATGGATTTTTAAAGTCGCATAACAGAGGTAGAGGAAGTATTGGGAAAAGAAATATGTGACGCAAGAAAATCATGAAAAAAGAGCCAACAACTTGTTGATAGAGGCACCCCAAAATACTGAAGAAAATAACACCTTAAAAACCAAATAGACCAGGGGCAGCTGGGTAGCTCAGTGGATTGAGAGCCAGGCCTAGAGACGGGAGGTCCTAGGTTCAAATCTGGCCTCAGCCACTTCCCAGCTGTGTGACCCTGGGCAAGTCACTTGACCCCCATTGCCTACCCTTACCACTCTTCCACCTATAAGTCAACACACAGAAGTTAAGGGTTTAAAATAAAGAAAAAATTTTTAAAAAAATTTATTAAAAAAAAAAACAAAACAAATAGACCAGAGTAAAAGAGGCACAAAAATTCACTGAAGAACAGAACTCTTAAAAAAGTAGAATTGGCCAAATAGAAAAAGGAAGTTCAAAAGCTCACTGAAGAATTCTTTCAAAATTATAATTGGGCAAGTGGAAGCTAATGACTCTATGAGGCTCAAAAATCAAAAGAATGAAAAAAAAAATTGAAGAAAATGTGAAATTTCTCTTTGGAAAAAACAACTGACCTGTAAAGTAGATCTATGAGAGAGAATTTAAGAATTATTTGACTACACCATGTTGGAAAAGGGGCCAAGATGTCATATCACAAAAATTTATCAAAAACAAAACAAAACAAAAATCTGCCCTGATATTCTAGAACAGGAGGGTAAAATAGAAATGGAAACAATCCACTCATCACCTCCTGAAAGAGACACCAAAGTGAAAACTCTCAATAATATTATAACCAATTTCCAGAGCTTCCAGGTCAAGAAGAAAATAATGCAATCAGCCAAAAGTAAGTAATTCAGGTATTGAGGACCCACAGTCAGGATAACACAAGCTTTAGCAGCTTTTGCATTAAAGGATCAATGGACCTGGAATGTGATATTACAGAGAGCAAAAAAGCTAGGTTTACAATGAAAAATTCCTCACCCAATAAAAACAAGTATAGAAGGTAAGCTAGGCGACTCTAGAGAGTTAGCTCAGGAGATAGGAGGGTCTTGGTTTTAGATTAGGCCTCAGACACTTAGTAACTGTGTAGCCCTGGGCAAGTCACTTAACTTCCATTACCTAGCCTTTAATGCCTTAGTACCTGTACATAATATTGATTCTAAGATGAAAACTAAAGGGTTGTTGGGTTTTTTAAAATAAACACCAAGTATAATCCTTGAGGGAGTTGGTGGTGGTGGTGGTCGTGGTGAAGAGAATGGATATTTAATGACATAGAGGACTTTCAAGCATTTCTGATGAAAAAGAACAAAGCTGAATTTAAAAATTTGGCTTTGAAATACAAGACTTGAGAGAAGTATAAAAAAGTAAATAGGAAAGAGAAATCATAAGGGATTTCAAAAAAGTCAGATTGTTTACATTCCTACATGGGAAGGTGCTACTCATAACTTCTAGGAACTTTATCATTATAGGACATTTAGAGGGAGTATACATAGACAAAAGGCATGGGTGTGAGTTGACTATGATGGGATGATATCTAAACAAATAAAATTAAGGGTTGACAAAGAGAGATGCACTGGGAGAAGAGGGAAGGAAGAGGTTAGAATGGGGTAATTAATCTCATAAAAGATGTGAAAGAGCTTTTTTTACACTGGAAGAGAAGTTGGGCGGGAGGTGAGAGGCGAACAAAGCTTGAACCTTACTTTTCATTGGAATAGGTTCAAAGAGGGAATAACAGGCACACTCAGTTGAGTAAAGAAATCTATTTTACCTTGCAGAGAAGTGTAGGAGGTGAAAAGAATAAAAGAAGTGGGGAGCTGATAGAAGGGAAAGCAGATTTAAGGGGTCAGTGGTCAGAAGCAAAACATTTTTGAGGAGGGACAGAGTGAAAGGACAGAGAGAAGAATAAATGAGACAAATAAGATGGAGGGTGTAACAGTATTCATAAATGAAAAAATTTTATAGCAAGTTTTTCCTGATAAAGGCCTACTTTCTAAATATATAGAGAACTCGGTCAAATTTTCAAGAATACAAGTCATTCCCCAATTGAGAAATGGTCAGAGCACCTGAACTGGCAGTTTTCAGGTAAAGAAATCAAAGTTCTCTATTGTCATATGAAAAAGTGTTCTAATCCCTGTTGATTAGAGAAATGCAAAATAAAACAACTCCAAGTTACCACTTCACACCTATCAAAATGACTAATATGACAGGCAAGGAAAATGACAAATATTGGAATAGTTGTGGAAAAATCAAAACACTAAAGCTCTTGGTGGAGTTGTGAACTGATCTAACTGTTCTGGAGAGCAATTTGGAATTATGGTCAAAGGTATATTAAACTCTTTATACTCTTTGACCTACCCATACTACTACGAGGTTTGTATCCCCAAAAGATTCTTTTTAAGTGCTTGTGTACAAAAATCAATTGGAGAATGACTGAATAAGTTGTGATATATGATTTTTATGGAATACTATTGGGTTATAAGAATTAATGAACAGGATGCTTCCAGAAAAACCTAGGAAGGCTTATTTTAAATCATGCAAAGTGAAGTGAACAGAACCAGGAGAACAGTGTATATAATAGTAGTAATAATATACAATGATCAACTGTGAATAACTTAACTGTTCTCAGCAATACAGTGATCCAAGATAATTCCAAAGGATTAATGCTGGAAAATGCTGTCTACCTCTAGAGAGAAAATTAGTGGAATTTGAATGTGGATGAAAACTTTTTTTTTCCCACTATTTTTTTTTGTGGGGAGATGAGTATTTTCTTTCACAATATAATTAATATAGAAATATGTTTTGTATGTCTGCACATGTATTACATATGTCAAATTGCTTGCTTTCTCAAAGAGGGAGGAAGAGAATGTGGAACTCAAAAAAAATTTTTTTAAATGAATGTTAAAAACTTTTTACATGTAATCAGAAGAATTTAAAGATTTTAAAATTGAATTAACAAAAGATTGAACACCCTACTTAGTGCTAGCACTTTCAATCTTTTGTTAATCCAATTTAAAAGGTAGGCAAAGGAGAGTTAATCCTGTCTTCAGTCTCTAGTGAGATACTTAAGTTGGTTTTAACTCAGGATAGACAACAGAGTAAAGAGTTCTCTTTCACACCAAGTATGTAAATACTTATTTCCTTCCTTTCCTCCAATCTTTTAATTTTACAGATGAGTAAATGGAGGTCAATAGAGGTAAAGTGACCTCCCTCAGGTCACAGAGCTCTCATTAAATAGGGCCAAGACTAAATCCATGTCCCTACTATGTTACATTGATCAAATTTTTTCACTTTCCCAGATATGCATAATGCCATGATGAAATAGAATGCTAGGGGATGAACAATCTTCCCTCTCCTCTGATCCCCTCCCCTAGAGGCCAGTTAATTTCAACAGAAGTTCTGAGTTAGAAATTTGAAGAAAACAAAAGACCTGCGGGAGATCAGCTCTTGTACAGGCCAGAAATGAACCATAATGTAAGGAAACCTATATGGAAACTTCAGATTTACAAAATAAGTAAATTAGGGAATGATTTTGTAATCATCTTTTTAAATTCTTCATCATAGTTCTTTTAAACAAACTACCCTACTAACCTTTCTATTATACAAAACTTTAAAAGTAACAACTCTTGTCGAAAGCAAAAGCCCATTATATGTCATGCTCATCTCAGCACTTGCTAGTCACTTGATAAATTTTGCTAACTTAGCAGAAAGGCCTTGAAAATTCAGATAATCTCCAGAAATACTTTTGACTTACCCTCATGCTAATTCCCCGTCCAGATCTTCATGGTAATGCTAGATCTTCCTCTATGATGGCTCATTGCTTTTGAGACCTTTCTATCCATGCTCCCACCACTCTAAAACAGGCCCTCATTATTTAATGCTTGGGTTTTGCTATATCATCCTGAAAATCCTCATTATTGCATCTATTTCTCTAATCCATAGAGACTCAGTTTGATGCATTTGTGATCTCATCGATGTGGGCTCACCCCTTAGCAGAATAGAAGAAAGTTGCCCATCTGCACTTTCTCATTCTATGTGATATTTGTCCATGTCCTTCCATAAATCCTCTTTAAAGAATTTTATCTATCTTGCTGAAGGCCAGAGTAATTTCCTTTGGCATGTTATTTCCTTCACTTAAATATCTTCAGTGACCTTATATACCAACATATCAAGTCCAAATTCTTCCCTCTGCCTTTTAAGGTCTTCTATAATTAGAATCCTTATAAGAAATATTGACTTAAGTACCTACTATCTCCCCAATCCCTGTACTAGGCTATGTGGAAGTAAAGATGAAATAAGATACAGACATAATACTTAAGGAATATACAGTCTAATGGTGGGATAAGGCATATGTAAATAACTATGGTACACAAGAGAATTTTAAGTAAAGAAGAGAGGTCCAGAAAAGCAGTGTGAGAAATGTGAGATTTAGAAATAATTTCCAGCCGATAGAAGGTTTCATCAGTGAGTTAGAACCCAAGTTGAATCTTGAAGGAAAAGGAGAAATGCCAGGTGACAGTGAGAGGGTGGACCGCATTCAGAGAATGGGGACTGGGGAGGGCAGCATGTTCAAATTCATGGAAAAGAGAGTATTGAAGAATGGGAGAAGATGATATGTGATCTAATTTGTCTGTAATGTAGATAATGTGAAGTGGGGAGCAGTATGTGCTAAGGTAGAGATAGATAGTCAAAGGTGACTCCCCTTTTTCAAGACTGGATGACTTAGAAGATATGTGCTTTGCACATTTTGTTTAATAGATGCTTATTGATTAAACTGTAAAATGATATGGTTGGACTTGGTAAAACTCAAGTTCATTCCAGCTTGAAGAGGACATGAATTTATGAAAAATTTGAAAAGTTTTTAATCCTTTTATTGTTGACTTGGGAACAACCTGATGATCTCTATTCAGCTGAATAGCCTTTGATGTTTGATATGGGTCATAGATCAACAAATGTTTTAAAACACTCGCACTATGTTCAAGACATTGGTAGACAAGATTTAACCCTCTGATCAATACAGTGATCCATGATAATTTCAAAAGACTCATGATGAGAAAATGCTATCCGTCTCCAGAGAAATGGTGAACCTTTTAAGTGTGGGTTAAAGCATATTTTTCCTTTTATTTTGTGTGTGTGTGTGTGTGTTTTGCAACATGGCTAGCACAGAAATGTGTTTTGCATGACTTCACATGTATAATGGGTATCATATTGCTTGTTTTGTTAAAGAATGGCAGAGGGGCCAGATTTTGGTAGAGAATTTTGGAACTCAAAATTTTAAAATGTTTTAAAAAGAAAAGAAAGTTGAGATCATTTCAGTATAGCAATTAGATGATACATCCGATACAATGTTCCATTCTCCTTCCAGCTTCACAACCTAAGGAGCGCCCTCGTTCTGCAATCCTTGTACCTGATGAGACCTCTGTGGCTCCATTATTCCCTAACAGGCGGTCACAGCAGTGTGCTTCACTTTCCAAAAGTGTCTCTATACAGAATATTGCTGGGTAAGTTCAGATTTATGAATGGAACATTTGGCACCTGGATATAATCACTAAAAGCCTGGTGGACATATTCTGTTTTCACCATGAATTTTGTGATCAAAATTGTGTATAGTTGCTATGCTTACTGAGTGATAAACTAGTATACTAGGATAGAGCTACTTCCTTTGAGGAATTTTAGTTCTAAAAAAGATAGAATAGGTAAAAATATGGTCAACTATACCTATTAAAAATGAGGAATTTTGTTGTGAAATATAATCTTCATATTTTATCTGTAAATTCACTCTTATAACTAGCAATTTCTTCAGAGCAGTAGCCAAACAAAGATCATTGTAATTTTGTAAATGGATGTGGGGGGAAAGGGGGAAGAAATGATTCCAAGTTAGTAACCACCAAATCTCAAAACTCATCTAGGGCTAGATTTTCCACTTCTCTTGGCCCTTTACAATGTCCTGCACTCACTCCTCTAGAGAGAGAGCTTTGCCTCCACTGACATTTCAGGACTTGGCTGCATAGTAAATTAGCACAGGGTTGATTATGATGGTTGTTATGATGTGATGTGCAATGTTTACCTGTCTGCCCACCAAGAAAATAAGCCATTCACATTCAGGGCTCAAACATGCATCCCAGGGTAATGATTTTGGTTAAACTAGGCTTGGATCAACTCCTTGACTTAAGCATTAAAAATCTCTTGAAGACTCCACTTCCCTTAGCATCCATGCACCCATGCTGTTTAGTCTTTTGTCAGCTTTTTCCAAGTGGAGTGAGGGAGAAGCAACCAACTAGTCCTTATATTCTTAGCTTTAGAGTAGCATCATAAGAGTTTCCTTTTGAAATTCTAATCTTAAGATTTTCTTTGTTTTGTTGGGCAGAGATTTTTAAATGTCTTTAGAGTAGAGCCTATTTCCAAATGACCATTCTTGGTTTGAGTTAGAAATGATACAAGGCAACCCTATTTACAGCAAGTGTTTCAGAATATTTAGTCATTAGGAAGCAAAGATGAAAGGGATTCACAGTGGTTCCAGAAAGAGAGATTATTTCTAATATAGCTCATGGAAAGAAATTCTCTCATATGACTATGAAGAGAAATACTCTTGAGCCTCTTTTAAAAGTTGTGGGTGAAACATAGTTGAAAGGCTCATATTTTCTGTTTTGTCACATTCTTTTTCATTCTGTTTGTAGCCAGCATATATGTTGCTATACATTTCACTTGTGAATTGTTATTTTCAGTTATACATAGAGGGGGTTTGGCCCAACTGAAATGGTTTTGCAGTTAATTTTTCAAGTACTCACTTTTTGAAAGCAAGTTATAGTTTTTCCAAGAGTATTTGACATTGTTTGCTTCCTTTTGTCCTCAGAGTTGGCAATGATGAGAACATGGCAAACACCTGGAAATTCCTGTCCCATTCAACAGACTCTTTAAATAAAATCAGCAAGGTCAATGAGTCCACAGAATCTCTCACTGATGAAGGTAAGAGGATAGATATGGTTTACATCTCTTCATCTGCAGAGACATAGTGTAGTCCATTAGCTACTCTGCAAAAGCATGGAGTTAAGGCAAGTGTTGGTGAGAAGGAAATCTGCCTTCTTCCTCTGAGGAGGCCTATGAAACCTTATCCATAAAATATCAGACTTAGATTACATTGGTGGTCAGAAGATTCCTAGTTCTATCAAACATAAGTTATTGAGAAAGCCTTTGGATACCATAAAATACAAATGTTTTTCTTCTTTCAGTAGTTTGAACTATTTAGAAAAAACTTCTAGGCATGAAGTATCCTAGACACTTCCCTTTTTTCTTTATAATTTTATAAAGTTAAAAATAAGATGAATAAAATTATGGATTAATTACTGTTCATTTATGTGAACTTGTCTCCCTTGAAGCAAATTCTTATTAAATCATGACTATAAGTATGCCAAGAAATGCACTTTTCTAGTCCAAGGAAATTTATTCCAAAATTTCCCCCTTCCCTATCCTCCTTTTTATGCTGATGTTGAGAAAGTAAACCCAAAGTGTTAGGGACTTTAGAAAAAAGCCATAACACTAGGGTAAAACAGGCATCGTAGGCTTTTTAAAGTGTTCCTACCCTATTGATTCTGGTCATCAAATTCTACTTTTTTGGGGATAGGTACTGATATGAATGAAGGACAACTCATGGGAGATTTTGAAATGGATTCTAAACAACTGGAGGCGGAATCCTGGAGTCGGATTGTAGATAGCAAGTTTTTGAAACAACAAAAAAAGGATATAGTCAAGCGGCAAGAAGTGATTTATGGTGAGACTCTTCAGTATGCTATACAACTGTTATTTGGTTGAATTGTATGATCTTATCTAACTTTGAGGCGTAAAATATTACAGTGAGGACCTTTGGATCTTGTTTTTCACTGAATCTGTTATGGGTCTTGACTAGGAAACTTCTGGAATATTCTTTGTGTGTTAAAACATTACTGCATTATTGTTCTCATGCAAGTGATTTGGGGAAATGCCTGCTTTGAAAGTAGACTTTCTGTTCTTCAACTACTTTAGGTAACACTGAGCCTAGAGAAACTCAATCCACAACAGGAGACATTGCACCAGCAGCCAAGAAGGCTCAGGTTGTTTAACACTCAGAAGCAGTGATAGAGAGAATTTCAGATGACTTTTAGTTCAGTACAGGCTTATCATCTAAGCCACTGTCAGTCAAAAAAGAGAACATAGTGCAAAGAGGGGTGCATATGTTTTTTTAAAAGATACTTTCTTTTCCCAATTATATGTAATCACACTTTTCAACATACATTTTTTCAAATTATACGATCTAAATTGTTTCTCTTCCTCCCCCCCCCCTTTTTCCAAAGATGGTAAGCAATTTTATCAGGGTTATACAGGTATTACCATACAAAAGTCTACTTCCATATTGGTCATTGTTGTAAGAGAATACTCATATGAAACCAAAACCCCAAAATAAAACCACAATAAATAGTATGCTTTGATCTGCATCAGATTCCAACATTTTTTTTCTCTGAAGGTATATGGCATTCTCCATCATAAGTCCTTCAGAATTTTCTTGGATCTTGTGTTGCAGAGTAGCTAAGTCTTTCACAGTTGATCATCCCATAGCTCCAAATTGCCCTCTAGAATGGTTAGATCAGTTCACAACTTCACCATGAATGCATTAATGTCCCAATTTTGCTACATCTCCTTCAACATTTATCACTTTCCTTTTCTTTCATATTGGCCAATCTAATAGATAGGAGATGATACCTCCTCAAGATTGTTTTAATTTTCCTTTCTCTGATCAAGAGGGATTTAGAACATTTTTTTTATATGATCATTGATAGCTTTGATTTCTTCATCAGAAAATTGTTTGTTCATATCCTTTGACCATTTGTCAGTTGGGGAATGGCTTGCATTCTTATAAATCTGACTTGGGTTCTCTGTAAATTTGAGAAATTAGATCTTTATCTGTGAAATTTGTTATAAAATTTTTTCCCCAGTTTTTTGTTTTCCCTTCTAGATTTGGTTGTATTGGTTTTGTTTAAACAAAAACTTTTACATTTAATATAATTAACATTATTCATTTTATGTCTTGTAATGCTCTATCTCTTTTTTGGTCATAAAATTCTTTCCTTCTCCATAGATCTACCAGATAAACTATTATGTGTTTTAATTTATGGTGTCACTCTTTATGTCTAAATCTTTTATGTCTAAACCTCTTGATCTTATCTTAGAGAGTGAAATACTGGCATATAACCTCTTTACTGCTATATCGTTTTCCAGTTTTCTTAGCAATTTTTGTCAGATAGCGAATTCTTATTGCAAAAGCTAGACTCTTTGGGTTTTTCATATACTAGATTGCTATGGTCATTTACCCCCGTATGTTGCATTTCTAATCTTTTCCATTGATCTGCCATTCTATTTCTCAGCCAGTAGCAGACTGTTTTAATGATAACTGCTTTGTAATACAGTTTGAGATCTGGTACTGCTTGATCCATATGGTTTAAGTGGATAAGATTGAATTGGAGTTCAAATAGTAGTAAAAAAAAAATTTCCTCCCTCCCCTCCACAAAATGACATTTCTAGCATTTAATATAGTATGTCTGGGTCAGAGTAAGTGATAACTAAATGTTTATTGATTGACTAATGGATTGATTTCCCCTGCCTAGAATTGATGCAGACAGAATTACATCATATTCGCACTCTGAAGATCATGAGTGATGTGTATAGCCGAGGAATGATGACAGACCTGCTTTTTGAGCAGCAAATGGTAGAAAAACTGTTCCCTTGCTTAGACGAGCTCCTCAGTATTCACAGCCAGTTCTTTCAGAGAATTCTGGAAAGGAAGAAGGAATCCCTGGTGGAAAAAAGTGAAAGAAATTTTCTCATCAAGAGGATAGGAGATGTCCTTGTGAATCAGGTGAGTAGTAGGAAAGATATCGCATTCTTCTTGAGGCTCACTCTTCCAGTAGCCTAGTCATTGTGTGGAGTAATAAAGAAAAGTAGAAAGTGGGATAATTAAATATGCCCCAGGATATAAATCTTGTTTGCCTGTAACTTTACTTATTCAAGAATAAGATTGAATGAGAAAATGTCTACAAAATTCATCACAAGGCATATGATAATTGCTGGTGATATTTTCAAATGTAATGTGGATTCAGGCATCATTCTTCAGATGGAATGTGCTTAAAAATATTTGATATTTTAAAGTTATTTGCCTCCAAGATGCATTTACTGGGTTGCTTTAGATATGTACTTCTCCACAAATACTTTGTATTACTTGGGGAAAAAAAGCTCATCACCTAACATGATGCCTAGAACTTAGCCAGCTGTGTTCATTGTTCTACATGTACTTCTACATTTAGACTTTTTATGATGGAAAAGGCAAATTAGTACATTGACCAGGAATCAAGAGTTCTCACTTTTACTCCTTTGTCTGTCCTTTCAATCCTGTTATCACCTCTTTCCTTAGCTATTTCTTCCATCATTCAGGAGACATTTATTGAATACCAGCTGTGAATAGGGAGTTGTCCTCTCCTATCTTCAGATTCTGCCTCTCCACTCACTCTCTTTCCTGCTATCTAGTCACTGGTTTCCCCATACTGGAAAAAAAGCTTTCATTCAACCTTCCCAGTGCCCTCTGTTGCTTTCTCTCTTTTGCAATCAGATCCCTTCAAGAAAGAGCTAATGACTAACTGCCTTTTTTTCTTACTTATCCCTTGTTTTCTGACTTCCAACCCTGTCAACCCACTGGAGTATCACTCTTAAAGGCCATTAACAGACTACTAATCACCAAATTAAAAATTTAATCACCAGACTTTATCTTTCATTCCTTCCTTTAGCCCCCTCCTTTTTGAAACTTTTTACTTCCTTGGTTTTTTATTTCACAATGCTATCCTGGTTTTCTTCTTAACTCCATTCTTCCTTTGTCCCTTTGCTGACTCTTCTTCCTGCCCTCTCATCCTCTTAACTACTGGAATATTCCCCAAAATTCAGTCTTTGACTCTTCTGTTTTCTTACATGCCCTCTTTATATGAGCTCTCACCCTCCTAACCTCAGCTCTTACTACCTCTGCAAAGAAGTTCACATCTATACCTTTTGTACTCTAATTTTTCTCCTTCAGTTCTGTAGAACTTTGTGAAACATTTCCAACTGATAATAAGCAATTGTTTCAACCTCAAAAAAAAAAAAGCTGAATTTGGGAATGAAGGTAGCTCAGTGAATTTAGCATCAGGACTAGAGATGGAGGTCCTAGGTTGACCTCAGGAACTTCCTAGTTGTATGATCCAGGGCAAATCACTTAAATCCTATCGCCTAGCCCTTACCACTCTTCTGCCTTGGAGGAAAGGATTTTTATTAAAATAAATACACAAAAATAAACAATTTAAATTTTAAAAATTATTCTTAAGAAGGCAGAGCTTGTATCCTTCTATCACCATAAGAAACTAATTCCCTCCCTCAACTCCCTATTTTTGTTATTTTTACTAGATTCCTAGCAGACTTTGGAGTCTTGCAATTATCTTGGACTCTTCGGTTTTCTTAAGCTTCCCATAGTCAAGTAGCTCCTCTTTCCTTCAGCTAAATGTCTGTCAATCTTTCCCACATACATATCTTATGCTTTTTAATCTCTGCTTTTACCCATTTTGTCTCCATGGAGTATTCACTCTCTTAATTCCAAACACAAGGCCAAGTTTAAGAGCCTCTAGTATATGAAGCCTTCCCTGATCACACTAGATTACAGTATCTCTTAACTCCTTTCTCTCACCCCTACATGTACTTTATATTATCATTTAATTCTTCATGAAGCTCTACCACTAAATTCATCTTGTGACTTTAGCTGTCATGTAACTTCTCTGGGTCTCCATTTTCTCATCTATAAAATGGTAACATTGGACAAAATATATTGTCTGTAAGGTCCATTTATGTTAGTTTCTCTTTGCTATTCCCTAATAATCTCCTTAAAGACAAGGTTGTTGTTCAGTTATTCAATTATGTACAACTCTTCATGAACCCCATATGGGATTTTCTTGGCAGGATACTGGAGTGATTTGCCATTTCCTTTCCCAGTTTTATGCAGGCAGGGAGGGATTAAGTGACTTTCCCAGGATCACATAACTTGTAAGTATCTGAGGTCAGATTTGAACTCTGATCTTTCTGACTCCAGCCCCAGTACTCTTATCTACTTTGCTACCTAGCTGCATCCTGAGGACAGGAACCATATCTTATATCTCAGTGACTTCTAGCATCCATCAGAGTCACCTCTAATAGACAATAAATTTTTGTGATTTCACTATCAGTCCTAGATGATTTCCTAAGGGGAGGTGAGTAAATTGCTTAAATTCTTTCTGCCTTTATTTACTCCTATGTAAAATGGAGATTGTGAAACATACCTTCTTCCTCTGAAGAGTTTGTTGTAAGAATCAGTTATATACCCTCTCTCCAGTGTTCTGAAAACTTAGATAGCCACATGGTTGGCACAAGTGACATAAAAACTTATAATAATAAGATTTGCAAGATGCTTTCCTTGTGACAGCCTTGGTGAAGTAGATAGATAATGGAGGTGTCCTAGCTGAGGTTCTGCTGAGGGAGACACTTCCCTGTGGTTTCCCATCCATAAAGCATTCATTTCCCAATCCCCTCCTGCCCCAAACAACAGGCTCAGCAGATGCTTCTGTCTTCAAATGGAGCTTTTGATTCAGTCCAAATTCAGAAACACATTGGGGACAGTCATTGGGATTATTGGCTTCGTGTAGACAGGATAAACCTTTTGTCAGTGGAAATTCCTTCTGTTGGCTTTAATTGCCTTTTGTCTATACTAAATGGTTAAATGCTTCATCTGAGTGTCTCCAGAGTATGCCATTCTTTCCCAAATAACTTGTGTTTACTGCTAATGTAGGTTGACTTTTCATGGCCCTTGATAGTTTGCTATTGAGCAGAGCTAACCAACCTTTTCTCAGATAGCCTTATCTATAAGCAAATGGGAAGGTTTTTACATAATTATGATGATATTTATGGATGAGGTGAGAACATTGTCCCTCTCTATTCTGGTATCTGTTACTGAAACTTCTATTAGGTATTACAGTGTCTGACTCTGAGGATCGTCTTCTTTCTCTCCTCTTTGTAGTTTTCAGGTGAGAATGCAGAGCGCCTAAAGAAAACATATGGCAAATTTTGTGGTCAGCACAACCAATCTGTGAACTACTTCAAAGACCTTCACACTAAAGATAAGCGTTTTCAGGCTTTTGTAAAGGTGTGTACTTTCCCTTCTGTCATATAGTTATAAATGCATAAAATCCCACTGGATTAAAAATACCTAAGAGGATTGGGTTTTTTTTTTTTTGGTCATTATTTTAACTATAACTTTCTTTCCTTTTTCAGAAGAAAATGAGCAGTGCAGTTGTTAGGAGGTTGGGCATCCCAGAATGCATCTTACTTGTAACTCAGCGCATTACCAAATATCCAGTTTTGTTGCAAAGAATATTACAGTGTACCAAAGGTAACTTTCTCCATCTTCTTTGTCTTTTATTCTTGTGAATTGTTCGTGGTGTTTAGCATTCTCAGGAGAGCCACTCTTCAGTCTTTTCTTTTCCTTAAGTCCATATTCTCTAGATAACTTAAAGCTTAGTTGTGCTTGAAAGGTTTTGTCTATTTAAAAGGTAGGTAGTAGAAATAAAAATAAAAAAGGATCACCAGTTGTTAATATACTTCTTTGTGGTTCCAGAGGTGTGGTTGGTGGATTAAGAAGATAAGATTAAGAAAATGAAATCAAATCTCCTCCTTTTTTCTCTTAAGAAAATGACTTAGAACAGGAAGATCTAGCCCATTCACTCAGCCTGGTGAAGGATGTGATTGGAGCAGTGGACAGCAAAGTTGCAAATTATGAAAAGAAAGTTCGTCTTAATGAAATTTACACCAAGACTGACAGCAAGTCAATTATGAGGATGAAGAGTGGACAGATGTTTGCCAAGGAAGATTTGAAACGAAAAAAGCTTGTTCGAGATGGGAGTCTTTCCCTGAGAAATTCAGCAGGGAGGTTGAAAGGTGAGACATCACAAAAACATGTGTGTTTGACAAAGATAGATTGTGCTAAGAGGATAGAGAAGTCCCAAAGCCACCTTTTAGAAGCCTGTGTGCTGTCTTTTCTTCTTTTCCTTCATATGGATCATATCTGGCAGACATGCTTAGGCATTTATGCGTTAGGCTAAAAACAAAATCAAAATAGCAAATGTCGTTCACTTGTAGGTACTGAACCATATGCCATTTCCATTTTCTCCTCCAAAAGTCTTTGACTTGCTCAGCTATAGTAAGTGACCATGTCTGACATGACAGCTTTTTTCTTTTTCTTCTGTGTGTGTTTGTGTGTGTCTAAGTAAAATTATATTCAAAGACCAAATCATAACATAGATGTGTTTATAATTTATATGTATGATTTTAATATGGTCTTTGAAAATGTAGGCCTGTTTGCTCAGAGAACCGTCATAAATTAGAGTCAGTATATCTCATGTATTTAGGCAAGACACATTAAACACAATTATTACATTAAAAAAATAAAAAATACATAAAATAAGTTGGCTGAAGTGCTTGTTGACCTCAAGTGTAAAAAAATGATCCTTGAAACTCCTTGCCGGCAATCCTCAGGGAGAATTTTAAAAAATAACTCACACTGTAGAGCACTAGGTTCCAAAGTGTTTTATTTATATCCTGTATTAGAAAAGTTGCCCTTTATAGAATGAGTCAAGAAGGCAGGGGTTCAAATTCTGCCCCTTACACTAATTTAATCATGTGTGGTGTTGTCATTCATTGTTCAGTCATTTCAGTCATGTCTAACTTTTTAAAAATAATCTCATTTGGGGTTTTTTTTTTTGGCATATGACACTGGAGTGATTTGCTATTTTCTTATTTAGCTCATTTTACATAGGAGGAAACTGAGGCAAAGAGGATTAAATGATTTGCCCAGTGTCACATAGATAAGTAAGTGTTTGAGGGTAGATTCTAACTTCGGTCTTTGTATCTCCAGACCTGACAATCTATCCACATTACCACCCTAGCTTCCCTGTAACAGTAATTGACAACATAGCTCCATTAGGACACTGCTGACAGTATCTTGGAAAAATCTCAGTCTGACACATCTAGAATTTAAGAAAATAGTTGTTTTTTAGAGCTGAAAGGTACTATCTTCTTTAAGTCTTCATTTTAATTTTCCATACTGATCCATAGAGAGGTTAAGGGATTTGCCAGATACCCAGTAAGTTGCATAGAATTAAAACAAGAACCTAATTTTCATGATTCCTACTTCTCTCTCCTTTCCAGTATTTTAAAGTATGACTTTGTCTGCTTTGGAACCATCTAGGAAGTAGAGTTTCCTAGAGTTGCCATTTCAAACTACACCTTTATTTTCCTTCATTTAAAACAAGTTATTTTTCTTCTTTGCTAAAAAGAAAAAATAAATAAATGGATCCCAGTTGCTTTAGTTTCAGTTATTTTTAGGCCAAGAATAAGATGACAGCAAGTTTTCAGACCTGAATTCTAGAGGAGAGAGAGGAGTTGATGTGATGTCCCTCCTCCCAAAGCCAACTTATGCCAAGAACAGTTAGTACTGTGCACTCTCTAGAATAAAGGGTGGATTTGTTTTTCTCTATTCCATTTACACTCATGATATAAACCTCAGGACACAGTGGAATTGAGGCCTCCTTTATTTCAGATTTTTTGGCACCTGGATTATTTAAAACAAAACCAGAAAAGGACCAGTTTATGTTGTAACTAATGTTATGTGTGGAAAATTACTGTGGTCTGGGCTGAAAAAAATTAGATCTCTCTAGGTGTTTAGGAAGCAGAGGCCCTGACACCTCTTTTTTTAAGTGCTTTCATTTGAATTTCATGGGAAGGAAAAAGGGATTCCAGACATTTAGGAGAGTAATGATTATAGGATTCCAGGCCCTTTGGATAAAGTATGTCTTCAGAGGAAAGTGGTATCTATTGACCTAAGCTCCTTTCCAAAAAGAATCAGTTTACCATTGGTAATGACCTGTTGTGGGCTGATCCACTAGGTCACATTAGATAGCAAATCTCTAAAAGTTTTGGCCCTGCCACTGGACAAACTTTTGAAAATGTGCTTGTGGAATTTCTCTTCCCTACACAGAGAAAAATTATAGCCCCAGATAGAGATATTGAGATGCACTTTTTTTCCCCTAAAATAAAGAGTCACATCTGTATTCACAGCATGTAGAGGTCAAGTTATTAGGTGCTGGAGTGGAGGCAAGAGACATAGTGGATGTGGTGATTCTTGTTGCAGTTGTGTTAACTTTGAGGGAAGTATTGTTTATTCTCATTAACTGCACATTAAGGGGTGAAAGAGAATGCTTTTATTTCACTGAATTTCCTTTTTGCCAGCATTCCTTCTCTCTGCCCATACTTTTTCTCCAGAGGCTAAAATCTAGACCTGACAGAAATTATCTTTGAGTAACATTATAAACAACATAGAGACTCTCATTTTTAATTTCAAATGTGTGGAGGGGCCATCCTGATCCTTTTTAAAATGTTCTTTACAACATCTCTTTCTAGATTTGCTCTAGTACTGGAGCCTTTCCAACTAAGGAAACCTTTTAAATGTATCTTTAGGAAGCAGGTATTGAATTTGTATCCTAGAGGATTTTAGATGTAGAACTGTCTTATAGTGATCTCAGGTCATCATTTATAATCCTGGATTATGTTGCTAAATAAATCTTCCTGTGCTCTGCTCTTAAGTGACTATTTTCTTTTTCCTCTTCTCTTCACCTGCGCTTTAGAGGTCCAGGCAGTTCTACTCACTGACATTCTGGTTTTCCTTCAAGAAAAAGACCAGAAGTATGTCTTTGCATCACTGGTAAGCTGAAAATGTTTTCTTTACATATGTGCTTTTTCTAATGTATTATTTCAGCCTCATTAGATATTGACTTCACATAGTATTTTTCCCACTCCTTCAAATTAATTAATCCAGGATATTTTTTGGATCCTATTATTTAGCTTTAGATACTTACCCATTTTTCTAGTGAAAAATGTATCTGAAACTATTCCCTTACAAACCTTTGACTTTATTCCATGTCTTTCCACCCAAATTCATTTTTGGAACTGCTCACCAAAGTCAAAAGAATACTCATTGTGTCTTCCTGGGAGGGTTTGTGACATAAAAATGTTACTGTAATTTTTCTAACCATATATTATAATGTTCACCAACGGCAATATTTTCTTCTGTTTGATTAAACTATAATTTAATTGTGAATAGATCCTTGAAGATTCTAGCTTTGGGGGAGGGGGGGAATGAAACCAAATAAATACTCTAAGGATAGCAATTAGATCACAGCTATACCTAAAAGTTGTGGTACTTTGAATACCTTTTCTTACCCCTTCTTTGCTCCTCTTTCTAAGGACCAGAAATCAACAGTGATCTCGTTAAAGAAGTTGATCGTACGAGAAGTGGCCCATGAAGAGAAGGGTTTATTCCTCATCAGCATGGGAATGAAGGATCCAGAGATGGTTGAAGTCCATGCCAGCTCTAAGGAGGAACGGAACAGTTGGATTCAAATCATTCAAGATACTATCAATGCCCTGTAAGTTCGAGATCAGAGAGTATCATTCCTGTTCCTCATAATGCTTCTTTGTGGCCTTTTTTATGATCAGCTTGGCAGTAACCAGGGTAACTCACACCATGTCCCTCTGACCTGGTTGTTGTTTTTTTAAAGGAACAGAGATGAAGATGAAGGAATCCCCAGTGAAAATGAAGAAGAAAAGAAAATGTTGGATGCCAAGGCAAGAGAATTAAAAGGTAAAGTTATAGGAAAAAGGTCAAGGCCCCGTGGGGATTCTGAGGGCTGGAGGGATTGGAATGGATGCTGCCTCCACTTGTCAGCTGTTCTTTCACTGCTCTGAAATGTCTGGCCAACAGTCAAATGTGGGTAATAAATGGAGAAACCAGGATGGAGCCAACATGTTCTCTAAACATTAAGAAAGGCTTCTGAAGAATTGTACCTGCAGGGGGCAGCTGGGTGGCTCAGAGGATTGAGAGAGCCAGGCCTTGAGAGAGGAGGTCCCAGGTTCAAATGTGGCCTCAGACACTTTCTGTTTGTATGATCCTGAAAATCACTTCACCCTCCATTGCCTATCCCTTACTGCTCTTCTGCCTTGGAACCAATATATAATATCAGTTCTAAGATGGAAGGTAAGGGGTTAAGCAAATAAAAAGAATTATCCCAGTGGTAGGGCAGCATCCTCTGCCTGACTGGCCACTCCATTGCTTGTTTTTCTTTATTATTATTAGGGAAGGGGAGGGGCACCAGACTAGAGGTCACCTGACTGGGATCTGAGAAGGGGAAGCAAAGGAAGGAATATACAGTGGATTCAGAAAAGACCCCTGGCCAACCAGTACCAGGAGAGGGTTTGGTGCTGTTAGAGTCAGGGAGCACTTGGACCCACTTTGTGGTTCCCCAGAAACCCCGCAGGAGAGTCCTGATGGCAGAATCATGCCTTTGACTTGCAGTTCTGGGGTGGCACCCTGGTGGCCCGCATCTCAAAGGACTTAGCGTCTACAGTCCCAACAGCCGCCGGCGGGCGCCACGTCGTGTTGGCAGTCCCCACGCAGACCAGGGCCAACCCCGTTCTGTTTTAATCAGAAAGTAAGAGATAGACAAAAGGCAGCCAAGAGAGGGAAGCCAGCCTGGGCCATGGGGAAAGACTGGCCTTTCTGTCAGAAAAGCTGGGGCTGCTCGGGCAGCATCTGTGGCCGTCCCGACATGTCTGGGACTTCTTCCTAAAGGGCCACTGGGTGGCAGCGCCGCCTCGAGGAAGCTGCTGCCTGCTCTCTGGCTCTTCCTCAGAATCTACCCCTGTGTCCTTGCAGAGCAACTCCAGCAGAAAGATCAGCAGATCTTAGTTCTGTTGGAGGAAAAGGAGATGATTTTCCGGGACATGACAGACTGCGGCGCCCCTCTGTCAGAGGACAGTTCCCCAACGCACAGCTCCAGGGTGCTCTTCAGATCCAACACCGAGGAGGTGCCCAAGGGAGGGCCCATCATGAAGAGTGCCATCAGCGAGGGTAGGTGGTGCCCCCCTCCGGCCTCTCCTGTCGCGCCCCCACATGCCCCATCACGAGGGTCTAAGGGATTTCTAGAGATCGTTCTACAGAGACTTCTTAGGGGCTCCCTGTGCCGGACACCATAGCAGGCACTAGAAAAACAGGGAAAAAGTGAGATAGTCCTCTGGGAGCAGCTTCTAAAACGTGCATTTGTGTGTCTGTGTCTGTACCTGATACATGCGCATATATGTATGAATGGATAGACATGCAACATAGACCGTGCTTTGGGGGGAGGGTGCCTCCCAAGCTACATGCAGAGCCGGGGTGCTTAACTTTTTGTCACGAGACCCCTTTGTCAGTACTTCTGGGTGTATTACCTAAATTCATAGTGGAAGGACATGCTAGGTTTCCAGTAGAAGTGATAGAGAACGAAAATGTTGTTTCCCGTCTAAGTTCATGAACCCTGAAATCTCTTTATGAACCTATCTGGACCCCAAGTTAAGAATCCCTGATGAAGGGGTAGCATTGGAACAGACTCTAGAAGGAACTGAGGAGTTCCTAGAGGCCGAAGGGCAAAGGGAGTGCACTCGGGCATGGAGATGGGAGATACCGTGTCCAGCAGGAGTGTTCGCTCCCATGTCTTGAGGCCTCTCATCTTCGTGAGCTCCCTCTGGGTGAGGAAGGGTAACGGTGTCCCTTTTCACTTTTCAGTGGAGATGCTCCAGGGCTTGGTGAGTGGCAGCCTAGGGGGCACCCTCGGGCAGTCCGTCAGTAGCACCCTGGAGCCAGAAGGAGGACCGGTGGGACCTGTCTCCTTACCCCGGAGGGCAGAAACCTTCGGAGGGTTTGACAGCCACCAGATGAATGCCTCCAAAGGTGAGTGCATCAGACACTGGGTTCCCTTATGGGCAGTCTGCTGCCTAGTCACACCCCTGACATAGAGTTCCTGTCAACCAGCACAGGCCCCTTGCCATGGTGGGATTCCTCATTATTAGGGACAGGGGAGCAAAAGCCTTGGTCCTTGGAAAAAACTATTCAGAACTCAGAAATAGAAAAAAGGTGAAAAGTGGTTTTAAATGGGGGTAGTTCGCAGGTGCTGATCTAACAGAAAAAAGATGGAAAATGGTTTTAAATGGGGGTAGTTTGCAGGTGCTGATCTAACAACTGGCTTTTAGACAGCCATCACAAAATATCTCATGTTCTTTCATTTTACTTTATTATAAGAATTGGAAGTTCTGCCACTTAGAGATTTATTTAGATAACCCAACAACTGAGAAGGGTGGGGGAATGGGGTGCTAATCTCTACCTTTCATTCACATGTTAGCATAAATTAGTTTGATCCAGCTGTTTCCTTTCTGACATCTACTTAGTTATACCAAAGGAGTAGGGAGTTACAATTTGGGGAAGATGGAAGGTAGAAAGTTTTGAGCAATAGAGTATACTTTGTGGGCAGACCTAGTGGGGCAGGTGGGAAAACTCCACTTTGAAACCTGGGTACCTGAGGAGAGAGGAACATTTAAGAGCTGGGAGAGGGAGAGAGAAAGGGAGATGGGAGGGTGCCAAAAACAAACTTCGCCTATTTCAAAATTTTGCCTAGGGCCAGTCCTGCACCCAAGAAAGGGGGAGGAAACACTTCTCCTCCTAACGCACTGTCATGGCCCCCTGCTCCCAGGACCCAGAATTCAGGCTAGTACTATATTGGCGCTATAGTTTAGCTACATTATGGGTTAAATAGGATTTTGTGGGCTAGCCTAGAAATCTGACCATGATCTTTAACATTGGTTCTGTGGGAAAATGTGTTCTGAGTCCTAAAAAGCTGAATCACAAATGAAATTTTGGGAACACAACCTGGTCATAAAGTTAGGGACTGCCTGTATATGTGTGGATGTATGTACATGTATATATGGTGGAGTGGGGCAGAGACTATACATGTATGTCTATGCATATGCACTTATCCCCCCCATAGGGGTCCTTTGGATTAAATGGGTTTTCATTTGTGTTATGTCTCCTCCTGACATTTTTTTATCCTGGTCTTAATAATGAATTAAAATTCTGTCATCTGATTTTTATACAGATTAATATATGAAGCCTATTTCTTTCCTTTGTTCTTTCCTTCCCTCCCTCCCTCTTTCCTTCCTTTTCTCTCTCTCTTTTCTCTCCTTCCCCCCCACATTCTCTCTTTCCATACCCCTGTTTCTCTTCAGGTTTCACCGATCACATTATTATCTTGATCTCAGATACATTCTTTCCAACTAGTATATTCCACTTTTCCCCAGTAGTCCTGGTCCCTTCATCTGTGGCTTTGGGAGAAAGATGTACTTACTCAAGTAGATAATGAGAGGAATTGGTTGGATTTACGAATACTGCAAAGATGCATGTGATTCAAGTATTTTGCCAACTCCTGGCTATTCTTGGTACACCTCACTTCTAAAAGACTCCCATTTTTTTGTTGTTTTGTTTTGTTCTCATGAGCAAAAAGTAAAGGCAATGTCATGTATTTGACTCAAGCTGTAAACCTGTCAAAGAAGAGGTAGTCTGCCAACCTATGTCAGTAATTTCTGTCATGTTGTTTCGAATCTATCCTAATGCCTACATAAGTTGATACCTTGAGAGATATGCACCATAGGGGAAAGGAACTTCTTGTGCTTGTAGGTTCTCATGTTTCTAAATAAAGTGTCAAACTTAATTTTGAGAGAGATGCCTCATTTTAAAATACTAAATTATAGTAGCTGAGGGGAGAATAAGGCTCAGATTCAGCCATGAATGTTTGGGAGTTACCTTTACATCTATGAAGGGACCTAGATTTGTAAAGACTTTTTTTTCCCTTGCCCTCTCTGCACTCCTAACCATAGCTAGTACCTCTTGTCAGGATCCTACCTGGCTCCAGGAGGAAAGGAATTTTCTAGGAAGTCTTCCATCTGGCAAAAGCAAAAGGGAAAGAGTTAGTATTTTGATGTATTCCTCAGTTAAATAAATTCCTCCTTCCAGTTCATTGTCATTGGGAAGAATAATGTGAAATTGGCCACTTTTCATTAAATGGTTTCTGTTATATGTTATTGATAAAAGTTCTATTATGATATGTTCTATATGCTAACCTGGACTTGGCAAATTCCATTTCACTTTATTTATTTAAGGTGGTGGTGAGAAGGAAGATGGAGATGATGGCCAGGATCTTCGGAGGACAGAATCAGATAGTGGTCTAAAAAAGGTACTCCCATGTAATAAAACTATATTTCTTCCATGACTTTTGCCCTTTAAAACCATTGGATTTGGAAGCTTGGTTATTTTTACTCTTAATAGTAATTCTTTTTGAAAAGTAAAATATATTAAGAATATAAACATTTTGACTACTCTACTCCTACCTTTTAAATAATCTTATTGCTTACTTCTTATTTCTGCATGCCAAACTCTGTTTTCCCCTTGGAACTTCTCTGTCATGAAGATGAACATTTAAAATCTTCTGTGGCACCTCTCACTTCTCACCATCACAGATCAGTTTCAATTCATTCTCAATGTGGCACCAGATTTTCTTCTAAGTAGAAAGTATTTTTCAGATGTAGAGACAACAGTAGTTCTTCTTGCGAAAAAGAAAATAAAAGGCCATTATACAACTGTAAAATATATTGACCATTTTAAAAAATCTCTCCATTTTATATCTTGTTATATTTTATAGGGTGGAAATGCTAACGTGGTATTTGTGTTGAAAAGAAACAGCGAGGTAAGGATATTCTACACCCTTTTAGAAGCAGGATACATTTTTCTTTGTTAGGTTGAAATCTTCCTCTTTTCTAAATTAGTTTTATTTACTATCAATATACAGATTCCTAACTATAACTCTTAAATTTGTAGCATGTAAATAAATAGTCCTTCTATTTTACTGTTTCCTATTCTACTTTACTTGCCCCTTAGTTCCACAATACCCCATTGGCATCTTTGTAGGAAGCCTAGGTGAAAAATGGTACCTCTGTTCTTGAGAGGCCATTTACTTGATATTAATTCTTTTTAAGTGACATATAAAGTGTTCTTAATGGGTTTTCCTCAGACCAAAGACTAGATCACAAACCTGCTATTAGAAATGAAAATCTGAGATACTGAGCATTTGAATTAAATTAAACTTTATATCCCACAAAAAGCCCAAATTTAGGGTTTGTGTTTATGGGGAAGGGGATGCAGAGAGGAATTATTTTAGTGCTCCTTTCCCATTAATCATATATTTTAAAATATGAAGCAGCCACACTTTCTCTCAGGTAGGGTTTCTTATTTGGATACTATTTATTTCATCACTGATCTTTAAGACCAAAGCTCTCTTTTTACTACAGGGCAAGGTTAACCCTTGCATGTGTCCTTACTCTTAAAAATCTTACTTGATTTTTCCTATGTAATATTCAACTCTTCAAGAGATCAAGCATAGTACTTAGATATATTTTATAAGCTTTAGAGCTGGGCAGAAGGCACAGAAGAAAACTCTGGAGAATGAGTACTCAGGCCTGAAGGGACTAAAGGCTAAAACAGGTTATTCAATTTGTCCAAAGTCATAGAAGAGTAAGTAATAGAGCTAGAATTCAAATTCAGATCTACTCCCTACAGATCCATTGCTCTCACCACTAATCACATGAATATGCTTGCTTTTGAAGAACATTCTGTGTGTTCCAAGCTCTTCAAGTATGTTATACTTGAATACTTAAATAATTTTTCCTTTTGTGAGTCACATTTCAAAAGAATGGGTTGTTTCTCAGTAAGGAATATTGTAGGTGATTACTGTATGTCCACAAAGAGACAAAAACTGCAGTGATCCAAATGAGTGACCCTCATAAATATTTTATTTTAAACAGCAATGAACCTTGGAGTGCATAGGTCACCTGTGTACTCCATACTCAAAGGACTAGAGTCAGAATTTCTTGTCTACCTGACTTCTTATACTCCTTTGATAAAACTGAGATAAGACACATATAGTATATAGTTAAGGAGTAAGCTATATATAGGTAGTTCTACTATAACACAGCATTCCCAAAAAGCACCTCACTTTGCAAAATAGTACATTAAAAGCCACAGAGTACAATGGGGAAAATGAGGGTAGAGGAACAACACTCAAAAACTTCCTGAGTGCCACATTAAAAAAAAAAAAAAGATAAGAATCTAATAGTAGATTTTATACATGTTAAATGGTTAATAAATAATACATAAATACTATAATACATAGTGGCTGAGCTATTGCTTAACTTGTACCTTGAACTGGACAAATTGGGCAGACAGCAAGATGGGGCCATAAAAAAGGTGAAAGGGTGTTGATTAGCCCTTCTTCACTCACAGCTTTTATTACATCAGCAGGTATACAATAAATTTGGCCCTTTACCTAGAGAAAGACCTGGAATTTGCTTTTCTAGAATTGGCTTTAGAAGGAGTGTAACTTGTGACTTAATGTGAAGTGGTTCAGTTTTCTTCATTCTTGATGTTTCTTGAGGAAGAAATTCAGGAAAGGCAAACTTGGAATCATGTTACACTCAGAATGTTCCCAAATATATTCATTATGTTGAAACAAAATCCCATTAAAAAAATATACATGGTAGAAGAACTATTTTAAGGTGGGTTGAGCTAGAAGAAATTAGTTACCCACAGGTATCTATGTAAAGTCAAATAAAAGATGGAAAGTGTATTCCTAGGAAAAGTAGTTCTCTATTAGGATGAGATTTCACAAAATATAGAAGCATTGTTTTATTTTTAAGACGTAGTTTTCTCATTAAATAACCACAGTTCTATGGTGAGTTCTGAGATCCAGAAAACTCCCAAAGTTAATGTTTCTGGGTTTTTTCTATTTGTTTTCCCTGCAGCAAGTCATCCAGAGTATTGTTCATCTACATGAACTTCTTAGCACTCTGCAGGTAGGTATCTTATTTACAGTTCATCCCATCCATTAGTTGCTTTTCAGTTTTGCTTTAGGGTTGGGTTTATTGCTTGCTTATTACTTGTTCAGTTTATCAGCTTTGAAACAGGTAAGTAGGTTTAATTATCTGGAAAATGGCGCTGAGGACTAAGCATTGTTAGCCTTCAGTGGCAAAAAAGAGAAGTAAATAAATCAACTATAATGAAAAATATAGCCACATTGGGAGGCTATGGGCACTCTGGGATTACTTTCTCTAAAGTCCGTGTTATAGAAACCTATATTTAATGATGAAAGATAGATAGTAATTTCAGCCTGGCAATTACATGATGTTATTTTTTTAATAGCCATATCCTATACGTATCTTATATCTAGTTTTAGACATTAATATGGTTGGGGTTGGGGGCTGCTTCTAAAATAGTCACTATTACATGATGCCTCTAAGTATGAACATATATAGAAGACTGAGGTATCAATTCATTCACTCCACCCCCAAGTAATGTCTGGAACTTGAATTCAGTATATGACATATTTGACAAATAACCAAAGCATTTCATATAAGTCTGTTCTTTGCTCCCTGTGAATTTGCTGTCCCAACAAGGCGTACATAGATCTACATGGTTATTGCCCAAAATGATGGCATAGAAAATTTACAATTTACAACTCAATACCAATTTGGGGATTTGCAATATATAGGCTTAACCAGCAGCCACTGAAAGGGATCGATGTAATGGGGTGGGTGAGAAGCAAAAAACTCAAGACTAAATATATACCATGACATGATATATTGCACATTAGGATAATTTTGTTTTTCTCCCTTTTGTTTCCAGGGTGTGGTGTTACAGCAGGATAGCTACATTGAGGACCAAAAGTTGATGCTCAGTGAGAGGGCAATAACCCGGAGCTCATCCAGACCAAATTCTCTGATTGAGCAAGAAAAGCAGCGGAGCTTAGAAAAGCAGCGACAGGATCTGGCCAACCTGCAGAAGCAGCAGGCACAGCACCTGGAGGAGAAACGCAAGAGGGAGAAAGAATGGGAGGCCCGAGAGAAAGAGCTGATGGAGCGGGAAACACGGCTGACCCAGTGGGAGGAGAAGGTGCAAAGAGGGCAGCAGGACCTGGACAAGGATAGAGAAGAGCTCCAGCAGAAGAAAGCAGCTTATCAGTCTGACCTGGAGCGGCTCCGAGCTGCTCAGAAGCAGCTTGAAAAGGAACAAGAGCAAGTGAAGAAGGAGATGGAGCGATTAACCCAAAAGCAGGCAGAACATGATGCTAATCAGGTAATCCAGAGTTCCCTTAGGAGCCACGACCACACCAGAACTAAGCCTTCTCTTTCTCTTCCTGGCTAGGTGCTATATGCAGTCTGCAAAAGCTTGATTTGAAGGAAGCATTTGCAATTCACTGAAAGTCACGATCAATTAAAATGAAGAGTTTTCTCTTATTTTTAAAAAATACATACATCATGGACCCTTTTATGTTGTTGCTAGAAATGATTGGGAATCAGATAAGTTTTACTCCCCACGTAAAGAAGAGTTTCTATTATGTTTTATTCTTCCTTACCAGCCATCAGCTCAGTCTAAAGTAGCAGTAGCATTTCTGCCAACTGAGGCTAGCAAAATTATTTCTGCAGACCAGATGATAAAACACTTCCCTCCTCTTCCTAGAAATGGGCATAAGCTGTTGTATAATCACTGATAATTGGTTTTGCTTAACTGTTTTTCTTCATTACAAGAGAGGAGATTGGGGATTCAAGTTTATTGGAAAGTAACTATAGGGGGCAGCTGGCTGGCTCAGTCGATAGAGAGCCAGGCCTAGAGACGGGAGGTCCTGGGTTCAATGCCTCAGACACTTCCTAGCTGGGTGACCCAGGTCAAGTTGCTTAACCCCTATTGCCTAGCCCTTAGTACTCTTCTGCCTTAGAACCAATACACAGTATTGACTCCAAGATAGATAGTAAGGGTTTTAAAAAATAAAATAAAAGAAGGAAATTAACTATAAAAGACAAAAGCCATCAATAAAACTTGCATTTAAGTATGGTGAGTTTTTAAAAAATGAGATCAAACAGTATTTCTGCACCAATTTCATATGTCCTAGGAACTCTACTAAGTAAAAGGACTACAGAGGAAAGAAGACATGTGCTTTATCCTTTGGTTAGTATATCACCCAATGGGGAAGAGAAAACAATAGGAGCAAAATACACAAAAACACTTAAATTATAATTGTAGAATGAGTATGAATGAGAGAAAATTGCTGAAGTGATCGGGTGAACCAGAAATAAGGTAAGGTTAGTTTTGGGAATAAAGGCCTCAGCAAGAGTGAGCAGGAATACACATATTGATGGAGGAGTGCAAGTTAGGGAAAAACACATTTCATTTGATTCTTATTCCTGCTTTACAACTAATTGGCATGTGGCCATTAACAAACCAGTTCATTCTTCTTTTCTATTTGTTGCATTGGTAGAAAGACATTAATTATTTAGAAATGTTAGTCTCCAAAGAAGGTTTGTTCTTCTGAGATTGTCCCTCATTGTCCTAGAATATTCCCTCTATCGTCCATTTAGGGATTGAGGAGAAAACATTCATTTTGCAGGTTTACTGATTTGTTTGATCCAATTTCATGTTTTCACTTGGTTTGATTAATAGTTCTGGCCTCCAAATACATTAGATAAGACTAACCGGTAAATAACTCTTTTAAAAAAACTTATTGTGACTAAGTGCAGTGGTTTCCAAATGTTTGAGGGTAATGGAATCCTTCCACATTGCTTTCTTTGCTATATTTTGCAACTCTGCTTTTACCCCAACTCTATCCATTAGTATTATGAAGGAAAGAACAAATCACAACAGAGAAGGTACAAATCAAATATATTTTATCTGTTTTCATTTTTTTTTATTCCTGGAGTTACCCTTAATACTAAGAAAACCATAGACATGAAATTAATTCTGGACCATAATTTAGTCCTTCTTGACTAATGCTGCCAACCAGGCTGTGTGATCTTTCCTCTTCTCTTTATTCATCTATAGCCATATTTGTAAATCAGTTTTTAGATTGATAATCTACTGCCTTTCACCATGAAATTATTTTACTTGTCTGGGCAAAAGTTAATGCCTTGCCTAAACTCGTGGGCCAGACTGTTTGTTCAACTCACCTTAAATATACTTTATTGTTCTGAATAATAACAGTAATGGAATGCTTCTAACCTTTTCACAGAGATTGATGGAGGAAACAGTTGGGAGCAGATGAATGTGGCCTATATTAGCTATCTTGTGATTTTTTTAAAAAGATCATGCTGCTTACATACAAACCACTTCATAGATGGTGAAATGGACCATTTAGATCAGCCCCTTCATCCGCAGGAGGAGGTGGGACACACAGATTAAAAGAGCTAAATTCAGTGATGAGAATCTGTGAGGGCAGGCCTTGGACCTCCTCTCCAGAGGCATTCTACAAACAACTCTGTGTTTAGGTCTATCTAGCCTTATGATGCGCGAAATCAAAGGCAGGACCCAGAGACGATGCTTATCCTTTTTGTATGAGGAAGTGTTCCCCTGAGAAGCATTGTGGCATGTAATGGGTAGAAAACTGTCCATGTAGTCAGGAAACCCTGGGTTCAAATGCTAATTCTGAAACTTGCTCCTGGGAAATCACTTGCCTCCAAGTGTAAGTTGTTAAACAGTGTGAATAATCATAATGATGCCCAACACTTCCAGATGACTTACTGTGTGCAAGGCGTGGTGATCCTCACCACAACCTGAGGAAGGGAGAGACTGTCATTATTCCCTTTTTATAGACCAGTAAACTGAGGCAAACTGATTAAGTGATTTCCCTGCTGCTGCATAGCAAGTATCTGAGACCAGGTTTGAACTTGGGTCTTCCTGACTCTGTGCCACCAGCTATTCATGGGGAGTTCTTTATACACAGGAACCCAACACACAAGTCCCAAACTCTATTCAAGTCAACTTTGTGTGAGACTTTATCTGTTTTTCTTTAAATTCCTGAACTAGGATTATCTTAGGTTAATTTAAAAATATTTTTTTTACCGTGTGCAGGTTTCCTATCAACATAGCAAACTGATGCGGATTCCAGCCTTCTTCCCCAACCCCGAGGAACCTCCCCAGCTAACAACACCTTCCATAGCCCAGACAGGATCTTTGGACTCAGAACTTTCAATATCCCCCAAAAGGAACAGCATTTCTCGGACACACAAAGACAAAGGACCTTTCCACTTACTCAGTTCAACCAGCCAGGCGAGTAAAGTATCAGAAGGGCAGAGCCAAATCCCGGTGTCCACCTCTGCCTCCACACGCCTCTTTGGTTTAGCAAAGCCAAAGGAAAAGAAGGAGAAGAAGAAGAAGAGCAAAGGAGGCCGTTCTCAGCCAGGTGGTAAGTGAGAAAAGAACCCAAACTCCTTGAGTCTTTTTCCTAGGAAATAGCTAGGCCCTCTGTAACCTTTTAGGCCTGTTCGAATTAGAGGAAAAGATTGTCTTGGAGGTGACAGAATTTGCTTTATACGGTTGCATTTGCCTCCAAGTCCATTCTCTGGTCTCAGAGGTTGGTAGAGATCTAGACTCGGTGTTTAAATTCTCCTGAGCCTGTGCCCCAAAGTGAGCCTAAACACTGTAGGAGATCCAGAAGCAGAAGGCCCTGCATTTGTCCTCGGGAGCTTCTGAGGCTAGTTGGAGAGACAAGACCTATATTTGTGTATGCTTACAAACTTACATACACATATAGCAATTTAGCAGATGAAACAAAATTCCAGAATGTATGGTACACAGAGTTAGCTCTTTGGGGAGGGACAAGAAGAGGTCCTGAAAGGGGGGATTCTTATCTCCTTTGATGGGGAGAGGTGGGGAAGGCTAAAAGAGAGGGACTGCTCATTTAGATTCTTCATACTTCGTGTGTTGCTAATGTGTTTGGTTATCACATGTTTACAAATCCTACTTTGCATTAAGAAATAGTACATGATAAAGGATATTGCTTTTGTCAGAAATTGCATTAGACTAGTAGAAAGTCCCCCAGAAAGGCTTTCTCCAGGAATTACATTTATGAAATAAAAAAGGGAAACGGGAAGGTAATGATCATACAAGTGTTTACTTCTCATTTTTGAGTATATAAAATTAACCACATATTCAGATATTTGTATTAATAAGAGATTTTAATGTGGTAGTGATGAATGAAAGGCAAATTTTCTCATTTTTTTCCCTTTGAATTCATTTTCCTTTCTCTGGCACTTTTTTCCCAGATGGTCATTCACCTGAAGCCCCAACTGAGGGCGAAGAGATCTTCTGCTGATGGTCAGATTTTTTTTTGTTCTATTAAGATAGAAACTATTGGAATCTGACCCACCATCATCACCACCTGGGCCTTCTCCACTGCTAGCACATGGGCTTTACGTGATGGAAACTTTCCTTCTCTTTGTTTAGAAACACATTACAGTGCTCTCCTGGATCCTGGATTTGATGGAAATAAATTGAGTATTGGGGCAGGGAAGGAACCCAGTCTGCCTTTAGCCATGACTTACTTGTGAATGCCAAGGATGTGAGGGTGGAGAGGGGGCCCTCTGCTCAGGGTAGAACCATCTCCCCCAGAACCCTGGCCATAGACCAGGGCCTCCCCCAGAACCCTGGGAGTGGCCCAGGGGCTCCCAGGTCCCAGAACCCTTCTTTGAATGTTAAACGTGTGAAAACATCCATGCCTCTAAATTTATTTCACCTGGGGAACACAACTCAAATTGGAAAGTGCCATTCAGTCCTTGCAGGGTGACTTATATATGGATGTACACATGCATGAATTTCATGTGTATATACATATAATCTGTGAGTTGTGCATAATGTGTAGTGACAGTTGGGTTAGCTTAGCTCAGCCCAAAAGGAAGATACCTGATGATTCTCAGGTAGCATGTAGATATTAAATATCTCACCCTTTGGTTGCCCTTTCTCCCCATTCCTTGCACACTTCCTCCTTGTTTTTCATGTATTTCTTCATTGTAAGAGGGAGGTCTGGTGATGGCATGAAAAGAGAGGAGGGGAAAGCCTTCTATCTGTAAGTGGGTATATTGTGCAGCACCTGGATGTGGACGGTTCATTGGGATCCCAAAAGGAGAGTATTTGCCTCCATCCTTATATTCCAGAGAAGCTTAGAAAAATGAAAACTCGTGTGTCTGTACAGATGGCAGATAGAGTTCTCACCTAGCAAGGGAATGCATCCTATGTCAGCTTTAATTTTCTGAGCAGGAAGACATTTGTTTGTCTCTGATTATTCAGATCTGGATGACATCTTCTGGAACTATTCCTGAGAACCTTCCATGTGAGGCACCTCATGTTTTCTATCCTAATAAGTATCACAACTGGCCTGGAGGACAACCCTTTTCTCCAAGAAAATGTAATAAATGTCTTGTCAGCATTCAGAATCAGCAGCCACTCCCTAGTCTCTGAGCCTGAGTTTTCTGTTGAAGTATACTAGCAGCAGAGATGACACCCCTGTACTTGGTCCTCAGGTCCAAGCACCCATCTCCCAGCCCCACGCCATGAATATCCACTGCCTGGAAGAGGGCTCTGGCCTCAGGGACTCAGGGCACAGTGGCATCTCTGAGTCCATGTATGGCTATTTCATTGATAAATAGAAGAGACTGACAAAAAGAAAAAATATAGATATGGTTTCTGAATTTGGTGTTTCCCAGGATTCTTCAGGAGACCTCAGCTGATTTTGAATTGTCGAGAACAAAAAAGAAGGAAAAAAAGCTAGAGGACAACAAAATAACTGTTGTGCCTGTACTGCTTTGAAGCAAGTAATCATACCTGCTGCTTTTTTTCCCCCCACTGTTTTGATTTGCATTTGCTTGAAGCTTTCCACCAGCTATTCTGAGGACAGCTCATTGGCTATATTTTCTTCTTTATTTTTTCCCCTCCAAATCAATAGCAAAAGTAGCCTTTGAGGCTGTGGTCCCCCAGAATAGGAGGACTACAAAATATTCTGTTCAAGTGAGGCCCTTGACACCCATTTCCCTTCAGGAGCATTGAAAGTACTTTTTTCCCTCCTTTTCCTTTTTAAACAAAACTATTATTTGGTGCTTGTTGATGAATTGCAAGCTGGCCTTGCAGATTGGAGATATTTATCTTTCTGTTTTTTTGAAAGAGGTCTGGTTTAAATTTTTTTAGTTTAGTTTTATTTATTTTATTTTTTTTAAGGATATACATAATATCCCAATGGTTAAAACTCTGTCTCACTGTTGCAAAAAAGTGAGGCAGTACTCACCACTTCTCACTCCTCAGTGTGCTACTTAAATGAGTAAATCTTTCACCTGGAGCTAGCTGCCTTTAAGGCCAAGTAAGTCTATAGGTGAAAATGAAGAGGGAGACTCATATTCCTTCTCTTCTCCCCCTTCTCCCATTTCTAGATGAAAAGAAAAGGGACTCTCTTTGTTTCTTGGGTTAAGAATTCAAGAAATGTGCTATCTTTTAGCTCTTTGACTTCTGTGCTTTCCTACCCTTCTGACCCACAGATAGCAAATCTATTGCAACTGTGATCTCTTCAATGAGAATTCACCAAAAAAAGTCATAAAGCAAAGTACTTCATTCCCCATGTTCCCATTAGGTAACCGAATATTTGTGAAGAGGAGATTATGAGCCCCAACAAAGTCCACTATCACAAAACATGGCTCTGTTTTGTTTTGTTTTTTTCCTGCTCACTGCAGTTTACCTAGCAGCATCCCTATGGGAGATCTTCATCTTCCGTAAATAGGATAGCATGCTTTTAGAAGGACAGAAAAGTAGAAAGAACTCAGTTCTTAGCTGGGCAGTTTTTCAGCCCCAATGTAAATACAACTACAGTATGTGCAATAACTAAAATGAAATGGACATTTCTATAGCTCCTTTGTTTTAAGGTGTGTATCAAGGTGTCTCTCTGTCTCTGTCTCTCTCTCTCTCTCTCTCTCTCTCTCTCTCTCTCACACACACACACACACACACACACACACACACACACACACACACACACTCTAGCCAAGTCTGGGTTTAAAATGAAAAAAAGTGTTAGTGCTGATGAGAATTTCTCTTCTGAAATGGACTGTTCTCAACAAAAGCATTTAAATAATTATATGTTGCTGCACAGTTGGATTTAGTTTGGTTTGAAAGTACCTACCTAGTTGTAATATTTGTTCATTTCTTGTAATTAGAAAATGGGGACTTTTTTTTTTTAACTTAAAATTACTGATTTGATAGGTTTAGGACCAGGACATAAATAAGTAGTCTCCCTGCACTTTATCCAGAACTACCCAACTTCACGTATGATTCAAAATCCTGTGTCAAGGGAAATCCACTTATGCAGAGTGTCTGCTTCTGTGCCTTGGTCATCTCTTAGCCCCTTTGAAATAAATCGATGGTTTCACTCTGAGCTTAGGGAATTAACTTGCTGCTTATGCTCTTCTTTTTGCTTGGTGTGAAATTCACCTTGAGATCTGATCCTGGTTACTGAGAGACGGAGGGAAGTTGGACTGACCCTGTCTGCTTCTGTGCTGTCACCCAGGGTCAGTGTTCTTGGTGACTTGGTTTTTGAATTCTACAGTGTTCCTTGCCTCTGGGAAAAGAGGATCTGCTTCCCTTTCCAGGAGAGTGCAGAGATACTGAAAGGGGTTGGTTGTCAGAGTACTGGTGGTAGTGACCTTATAGACAACATTGCCTAGTTTTCCAAAATCAAATAGGTTTCATGGAATCAGTTTTCCCCTCATATAAATAGTAAATTATCATCTCGGTCATTTTTATCACAGTTTAATGCCATATGCACTTTAAAATCTCTTGTCAGTAACTTGATTATGAGACAATCAACTTTATAATCATCCTTTTCTATGAAATTAAGGTTAGAAACTGCCAAAGCCAGAAATGCTGCAGACAATTCAACTTTTGCCAACACTTTTGCCCCTCTCTTCCCCCCTTTGATGAGCTTGTGGGGGCAGAATCAGTCTCAGAAAACCATTCACTGTTTGAATCCAAAGGTAGGAAAAAGCAAATTCTATGCCTTTTGTCTTTCATGTCTTGGGGTAATACCACTGACAAGTTATCCCTTTGATAACTGTCCTCCCTCCCTTCCCCAATCCACGATCCTTTTCAGGGGTTCAGTATAGTATTAAATAGAGGTATAAAGGCCTAGTATTTTTGTCTTTTATTAAAATTAAATCAGTGCCCCATCAAACGAGTTAAAACTGATGCTCTGGGAGCACATTCTTTGGTCCAGGGTAGTATGTTACCTATAGAAATACTTTGTATTTATTCTATCTTCTTTTGGATTTTGGCCCCTCTAATTCTTGTCTTCCAAGGATTCTTAATGTGTGTTAGAGCAGAAATACTGTCAAACAAGTGAGGAAAGAGAGAGGCAGTTAAATTGAGAAGAGGGCACTTCAGCCCCATTAAAAAGCTATCCTTAATCCCCCAAACATTTTGCATTTCCAAGGAGATGAAGGTGGTAATTCAAGACTTAGCTGTGATACTACAGAGCACATTGTGGAAAGAAGGCAGGGAGGGAACCAAGTGGTAGGGAGGAAGGAAAGACTCTAGAATTGTTTTTATTCTCTATTAAGCTTCAGGAAACCTTTCTGTATTCCTATGTAGCAAGAAAGCCACCTACCAAAAAAGTATTTTCACCAAGGCAAAATTCCATACAGTGTGCCAGTGTGAAACAGTTTACAGTCTGTAGGGTCTGACCTCCTAAATCTTAAGAGGCCTTAATATATGGAAACATAGCAATAATTATTCATATTAGACTGTTCTACCATAAAGGAAGGCAATGGGTGACAGTAACTGAGGGAGGCATGAAGTTTCTTTAATTAGCAGGGCCATCTTGAAAGCTGTGGTAGAATTTGATAAATATACCATTTCTTGATGAGTTATTTCAAAGGCTGCACATTTGCTCTGATTCATGTTCACATGTGAAAAGGATAAGATGTTTGTTTCAGGGTTTTTGTTTTTGTTTTTTGATGTAGCATAACATTCCTAGTTAACCAGAGCTCTGGAATCTGCCACCTGCTGGTCAGGTTTATAAAATAAAAATAATTTAATATGCCGCCTTTAAATTAGAAAAAAATAAAAAGAAAGAAAAGCAGTGCTGATCTTATTTCACTTGCTAAAAGAACAGGCCATGATTCCTTCTTTCTCCATCAATGTAGCTAAGGTTTAAGGACAGGCAAACTGAACTGACTGAGAATCTCCCTAGCTGTGGAGAAATCAGAAGCTTTCTATAGAAAGTGAATGCTGAAAACCATCTCCTAAAATGCATTTTCCAGTAAATTCCATTTATGGCTGTCTAAAGAGGCTCACGCCTACACCAATTTATACCCAAAAAATGCATTAAAATTCTTCCATTCTTAGCTCTTGGACCGAATTTTAATCTTATCTTTGTAAAAGGTACAAGTGCCTCCCACCAAGATACTCTGTGGTAATAGGTAGATGCACTACTTACCATGATGCCTTTTTAAAAATCACATGATGGTGGTTATAAAGCACTGAGAAAAGGGATATGTCCAGTTCAGTTTGTCTGTGGTTAAAGCTTAGCCTTGTGGTTTCCTATGTTTTCCTTTACTGCTATGGAGTGCACTAGCATATGCCACCGAATGTTCAAGAGAGTAGCTGTAATAATACACCTCATACCTCTGCTTTCAGTTTATTTTTTGTAATGCTTATATAAGCATTTACCTTGCTAGATTCTATTAAAAAAAAAGATGGGTTAAAACCCACCTGCTGTATGTTAATTTGTAATTATGTAAAAAAAGCAGTCAAAACTGTAAAGTTTTTTTTTTCATTGTGTCTTGGCATTTTGGCCACAGCACACTGGCTTTGTAACAAACTTTTATTTATCTTTCTTTCTAGTTATCAGCTTTAAACTCTTGTAAAGTGCCCCATCCCCACCTCAAAAATAAATAAAAAATTTCTTTCGATTTTGTGGCTGGTGATTTGTTTTTGCTTATTTGGGGGGAGGGTAGTAGTTGTGGGAAGGGAGAGGAGGAGGTCTATTGTAGATCAAAAGCCTATGATTTTCTAAGGTATGGCAAATTCCCACAAAATCTTGGGATAGGGTTTCTTAACCACTTTTGTGTCATGGGACCCCACTTCCAGTATAGTGAAACCTATGGACCCCTTCTTGGAATGATGTTTTTAATTGCCTAAAATAAAATATTTAGGATTACAAAGGAAATAATTTCCATTATCAATTTTTTTGAATTTCATAAATGCTAGGTTAAGAATTTCTTGTGCTAGGAGATAGATATGAGAGGAGAAGTCAAGATTCAATCTGATTGTTGTAGGCCACCAGAAAGCAGATGGGAGGCGGGACCAGCTGACCCTCAGGAAACTCCACACTTCCACATAGTGGTAAAAGACACAAGGCAGCAGAGCCCAGATGAAGCCAGTTGGCAGGAGCAGGGAGGCAGCAAAGTAGGGACCTGGCCACCCCATAAAACAAAGGAAAGGCTACAAAGGGTGCTAAATAGTTGGGCAGTGTAGCTGCAAACTTCCCCACGCCAAGCCAGCAGGGCCATCTTAACAGACAAACCCTGAGAAACAGAAGTGGCCAGTCATACCCCAAGTATCAGAGAAGAGCACTCTGCAAGCTTAGAGCAATGTGCCTTCTACCCCAGGAATAGAGAATACGTCAACAGATAAGGTAATTGGGGGGGAGATTATAAAAATGAGTAAAAGACAAAAAAACACTAACTTTAGAAAGTTACTTTAATGACAGGGAAGACCAAAATATGAACTCAAAAGAAGACAACAATGCCAAATAAGAAAAATATGAAGCTTCAAAGGAAAGTGTAAAAGGATGTCAGGCCCCAAAAGAACCCCTGGAAGACCTTGAAAAGAAGTTAAAAAAAAAATAGAAGAATTGATGAAAAAACTCAACAGATGGGGGGAAAATTCACTGAGGAAATCAACTCTAAAAGCAAGAATAGGCCAAAAGGAATGGGAGGCATAAAAATATATTGAAGAAAAAACTTTCTAAGGAATAGAATGGACCAAATGGAAATGTAGGTCAAAAAAAAAAAAAACTCTTTAAAGAGTAGGATTGGCCAAAGGGAAAAGGAAATATAAAAATACAAGGAAGAAAATTATTTCCTAAAAATTAGAGTCAGACAAATAGAAGTTAATGAAATCTTAAGACATCAGGAAACAGACAAAATGAAAAAATGGGAGAAAAACTTAAATATCTCACTGGAAAAAAAGACTGACCTAGAAAATAGATCCAAGAGAAGAGAATCTAAAAATCATAAGAATACCTGAAAACCACAATTTTAAAAAGCACCTCAATATAAGAAATCAGGAAAAACTGCCCTGCTATCTTCATACAATAGGGAAAAAAAAACTATAGAATCCACCTCCTGAAAGTGACCCCCTTAAAAAAAAAAGATATCCTGGGACTACTATTCCAGAACTTCCAAGACAAAGTACTACAACAGCCAGAAGAAAACAATTCAAATATTGTGGAGCCATAGTTAGGATCACATAGGACCTTGCATCTTCTACTTTAAAGGACCTGATGGCCTGGGAAAGGACCTAGGGCTGCAACCTAGAATTATGTACCTTGCAAAAGTGAACATAATCCTTTAGGAAGAAAAATTGATATTCAATGAAATAGAGGAATTTCAGACTTTGCTGACCAAAAAAAATCAAGAGTTGAAAAGAAAATTTGATGAGCAAATTCAACACTCAAGTATAAAAAGATAAAGTGAAAACATAAGGGTTTTGGTAAGGTTGAATTCTATACATTTATACCTGGGAAGGTGATAATTTAAATAATGAGATATCTATGATACTTGAGAAAGGTAAAGAACTTAAAAGTATGTAGGATACAGAAAGTACCTAAGATACTTCAGAATTACCTCACTATCAGAACAATGGAAAGGAATATACATAGAAAGAAGGGAGGGATCTAAATAATAATGGCTGATATCCACCACCACCACCCCACTCCCAATAGGAAAGAAGAACACATGGCGAGAAAAGAAAAGGAAAGAAAGAATTAAAAGGCATATAAGAGGCAAATACAGTGGAGGAGAAATGGGGAGGGAGAATGGCTAAGTTTTTGAACCTTACTCTTACTAGAACTAGCTCAAAGTGGGAATAACTCCCACACTCAGCTAGCTATAGAGAAGCAGAAGGATAGGGAGAATAAGGGAGAAGGGATGCCAAAAAGGAGGGTGAACTGTAGATATAGTTTTAAAACATCTGTGAATAGGGAAAGGCTAAAAGGAGACAGAGAAAAGAATAAATGGGGAAAACAAGATGGAGGGAAACAGTAATAACTGAATGTGAATGGGATGTACTCACCCATAAAATGGAAAAGGATAGCAGAGTAGATTAAAAACTAGAATCTCACAATAAGCCATCTACAAGAAACACATTTAAAAGAGGGAAGACACAGAGTGAAAAATAAAAGAATGGAGTAGAGGCATAGTAGAATCAATAGCAATCATGATCTCTGACAAAGCAAAAGCAAAAATTGATTTAATCAAAAGAGAAAGGAAGGAAATTACATCATGATAAAAGACACCATAGACAATGAAACGATGTCAATATTAAACATATATGTACCAAATGGTGTATTAAAGAACAAATCATAGAAACAATCAATTTAAAGAAGATGAAAATGAGGAAAAATTTTATTGGGTGCAATAAAAGCAGTACTTGGGTGGAAATTCATATCTCTTAATGCTTCAATAAATCAGAAAAAGAATAGATCAGTGAATTGGACATACAATTAAAAAAATAGAAAAAAATTAAAATTCCCTAACTAAACACCAAATTAGAAATCCTGGAAATCAAGAGAGAACTTGATAAAATTGAAAGTCAGAAGACCATCCAAGTGATAAATAAGACAAGTTGGTTTTATGAAAAACAATGATAAATTAGATAAACCATTCATTAACTTGATTTTGAAAAGGAACAAAGAAAACCAAATGTCCAGTATTAAAAATGAAAAAGGTGAAATCACAACCATTGACGAAGAAATTTAATCATTTATTTATTAGAAGTTATTTTGCCCAACTGTATGCCATTAAATCTAACAATCTAAACGAAATAGGTGAATACATACAATAATATAAACTATCTAGATTAACAAAAAGGGAAATAGAATTCTTAAACAACCATATCACACAAAAAAAATTGAACAAACCATCAACGAACTCCCTAAGAAAGAGGCCCCATCGCCAGATGGATTCACAAATGAATTCTACCAAACATTCAAAAAACAACCAACTCCAATTCTATGTAACTATTTAGAAAAATAGGGGAAAAGGAAATCCTTCTAACTCTTTTATGATACAAACATGTTATTGAGATATAAACTAGAAAGATAAAATGGAGAAAGAAAACTATATATAACTATATAAAGAAAACTATATATAATCTTCCTAATGAATATCAATGCAAAAATTTTAAATAAAAAACTAGAAAGGAGATTATAACATTGTACCACAAAAATCATGTGCCACAATCAGGTATATATATTTTTTTACCAGAAATGCAGGTTTAATATTGGGAAGCCATCAGCATAATTGAATATCTCATTAGCAAAACCAACAGAAATAACACAATTTTTTCAAAAGATGCAGAAAAAGCATTTTATAAAATATAATACCCATTTTTTCATAAAAAAAATTAGAAAACATTGGAATAAATGAAACCTTCATCAGAGTGATAAATGGCATCTATTTAAAACTATCAGCAAATATTATCTGTATGGGGATAAATTGAAACCCTTCCAAATAAGATAAAGGTCTAAAGCAAAGATTCCCATTGTCACCACTATTATTTAATATTGTACTAGAAATTCTCACTATAGTAATAAGAGCAGAAAAATAAAAATTAAAGGAATAAGAACAGGCAATGAAGAAACAAAGTTATCATTCTTTACAGATGATATGACGGTATACCTAGAGAATCAACCAAAGAATTTACAAAAATAATTAACAACTTCAGGAAAGTCGCATAATACAAAATAAATCCACATCAGCATTTCTATTTACCACCAACAAAATCCAACAGCAAGAGATAGAAAAGGAAATTCTCTTCAAAATAAGTCAGCAATATACATACCTACCAAAACAATCCTAGCCACTATATGAACACAATTACAAAACTCTTCACACAAATAAAATCAAAACTAAAGAATTAGAAAAAAACATTCCTTAAAGATAAGCTGAGCCAATAGAGTGAAAATGGCAATCTTATCTAAATTAATTTGCCAGTAGTGCCATACCGGTCAAACTACCAGAAAATTATTTCTTAGAACTAGAAAAAAATAACACCAAAGTTCATCTGAAAGAGCAAAAGACCAAGAATATTAAGGGAATTAATGGGGGGAAAATATGGAAGAAGGAGGCCTGGCTGTACTAGATCTCAAATTATAGTACAAAGCAGCAATCATCAGAACAATCCAGTACTGGCTAAGAAACAGAGGGGTGGATCAATGGGGCTTACCAAAGGGACGTCTCCAGGTCCCTGAAAAAATGCATATCTTGGCTGCAAGGTTCCAAAGTGCTTATGGCTATGTTCACAGTTCACAAACACTCCAGAATTGCTATGTGTGTATGCTTGCTTGTTTTTTTTTTTAAATAAGCCTCTGGCCAACCTTTTTATCAGACCTAAACTTTTTTATTTTAGAGAAGATGGGTTTGGTCACATTTCAAGGACGAGAACTGACAGGTAGACAGCCAGAGTGCTCCGCTGATAACTGGGAAATCCCTGGAGAAATGAAAGGCTTCCAGCAGATTCCTTGTGATAGAAACTTACTGGAAGTCTTGAACAAGAGGTCCAAAGGAGGGACAAGTGTGTGGGGGTTCCATTTGGCAACGTTGGAGAGAACTCCTGAATCAAGGACCCAAATCTGTTTTAATATCTGAGTAAAATATTTTGCATTTTTGTATGTCAGCTTTTTTTTTTTAAACATTTCACCAGGTAGGATTTTGTTTTCCTATCACAGCATTATTCAAAATTCTTTTTCAGGGAGAAAGAAAATCTTGTTTTCTTGAGACTCTCCGGGGTCCTGAATATCTGCTGGAAAGCCTGCGAGGAACAGAACCTAGCATTGTGTCTTTTATCCACCCGACACTGGTTTCTCATTCTGATCAGCTAAGTTTCCTCTTTCCCAGGGTCTAGGAGTGGCGCTAGAATCATCCCATTCCAGAGCCAGAAGGAATCTTAAAAGTGATCTCTAACTCCATCATTTTTTTTCTTTTAACCCTTAACTTCTGTGTATTGGCTCCTAGGTGGAAGATTGGTAAGGGTGGGCAATGGGGGTCAAGTGACTTGCCCAGGATCACACAGCTGGGAAGTGTCTGAGGCTGAATTTGAACCTAAGACCTCCTGTCTCTAGGCCTGACTCTCACTCCACTGAGCTACCCAGCTGCCCCCCTGCCAGTCCTGTGGTATTGGAAATTTGGAGGTCCTTGAACTAATTTTGAGGTCCCTGACCTAAACCTTCTGTGGACATTTAGGGCTCTTTCAAACTACATTTCCCAAGAGCCAACTGGCTTCCTCTTTTGCATAATCATGGGGACAGGAAGTGTAATAATGTAGATAGAAGGATAAATAGTGAGAGGTTGGACTGGCACTTCCTCTTTGGTTTTGGAGCGGAGCAGGATGGGGAAGGGAGGTAACAGGACACGAGTCTTTTAAAATGACTCTCAGCGTGGCACGTGGCTTCATTTTTCTAATGGCTACCAATAAATCTTTTAAAACCATAATATTTTAAAATCTATCCTTTTATATCCATTTTATTTCTTACAGTCCTCTTGCTCCTCTCCCCTCTGTCCCAGTTTGATCTCCAGGTTCCATTCTGCAATCTCCAGAGGCTTCTGCTTTGTGACTAAATGACACCCTTGGGTGCTGGCCTCCCTCATCCTTTCATATGGTCATTCCTTGCTCAATCCAGCTATAAATAGCCAGGGGCTAGAGTGTGGGCTGCTGTCCCTTCTCCAGGCGCCAGGTGAGACCTGTCCAAGGGAATGACTTCTGTGCTTGTCCTAGGAGAGAAATGGGAGAGTTCCTCAGGAGAACCCCCTGAAGGCGCCTCCTTAGCCTAAGATTGTTCTTAGCATTCCAGGTCTGCCTTTTAAACCTTCTTTGTATTCCCCACTTTTCCTCTGGACAGTTGCTTATCTCCCCAACTAAGCTTTTAAAAATCTTTCCATAGACTGTGGATTCCAGATGTTATTAGTTCTTTGGAATCCCTCCTTTCTCTCCTGCTAGAGAGCAACCTCTTACCAACAAATCTGGAGACAAGATCCCTTAGACCTCTTTCTAAATTATAATCTGAAAAGGTCCCTCTGCCAAGGCTAACGTACTGCCAGGTAGGGGGCTCACAAATATATCTGGTTCCCATTTTGCACAGATCTTGTGGAGAGTGAAATAAGAGGCAGTAAGTTTTCCTTAAAAAAGATAACCAGGGACTACAAATACCATGAGATTATTCTTCCCCAAAGGGAACCAACATACCCAAAATGGAACTCATTATTTTTTTTAAACCCTTACTGTAGTCTTCCTATCAATTCTTAGACAGAAGAGCAGAAAGGACTAAGCAATTGGCAGTGTTATAAGAAAGAGGGGGTCCTATCTCTCCAACTGCCTCCCCTGTCAATCAAGGGGACATCCAACATTTCTCAGGATTTGAATATAACATAAGTGTCTTGTCCAGGGTCACACAGCTAGGAAGTATCTGAGCCCAGATTTCAACCCAGATCCTTCTGACTCCAGGCTGTCACTTTACCCACTTTTCTACCTAGCTGCCCCAAATCATGATCTTTCTGCCGAAACCTATCCCTTCTCCTAACTTCCCTTTTTCTATCAGACACCCTCCCCACTTCTCATCATCTAAGTTGGCCCCATTAGAGCTATCATCTCCTCCTTGCTCTCACTAGCCTCCTCCTCCTTCCAGGGAATTGGGAAGCCAACTTGATTCTGCCTCCTCCACATTTCTCAGCCACCACTCTAGCACACAGAGCCAGAACCCATCACCTTTCACCTGGACTATTGCAATAGTCTTCTCATTTTTTTTATTTTTAATCAATTAAATCAATTTTAATTAAATTAAATTGATTTTTGATCCATTAAAAATGAATTTCCTTCTTTATACAGTCTTCCCCTCCTCTCCAAATCATTCTCCATGCAGCTGCCAAATTGTGATTCCTACAATATTGGTAGCAGTCCTGTTCTTTCTTCTCATTCTCAGGAACCTTCTGTGGCTCCCTGCTGCCACTGCAATAAAATATAAACCCCTGAATTTGGTCCTTCAGAGGAATTCGTCACCTTGTACACAAGATCTTTCTAGAGAGCCTGGTCTTTGGGGTCTAGCTCCCCCAAACAAAAACCACTCTCTCTACCCTTTGTATTGACATCTGTCTACAAGCATCTGCCCGGTGGAGCATTAACTCCTGGGAGGCAAGGTTTGTTTCACTTTTTTATCCACAGTCCCTAGTCTATAACTAACATTTACCCATCTTCTCCATTAGAATGCAAGCCACTCTCCTTTGTGACAGCCCCCAGCACTGTCCCTGATGCACAGGTGCTTAATAAATACTTATCCATTAATTAATGCTTATTGAATGGAATGGAAAAGATAATGAAGCGTAAATACAGCACTAAATGCACTTGGATGTTCAGCCAAGTGAGATTGTCACTTCGAACTTCATATCTCTCAGATACATTTTTCCACTTAATTTTTTTTAAACAAACATAATTTATTTTTCAACAAAACAAAACACCACCTCCTCTCTCTACCCCCACCGTTGAAAAAACAACAACAATCCTTGTAACACATATGTTATCAAAGCAAAACTAGTTCCTGCATTGGCCATGTCCCCAAAAAAAATATGTTTCAGTATGTACTCTATCTTTTTTTTTAATTTTTAAATTAAATTACATTTTTTTTATTTTTGGACATTTTTATTTAATGAATTAACTTAGAAGATTTTTCCATGGTTACAAGATTCCTGTTCTTTCCTTCCCATAGTTGATACTCAATTCCACTGTCAATATGTACTCCCATTCCATCTCTCTCCCGTGATTTATCACGAGGGCCTTTGGAATAGTGATGGGTCATTGCATCGATTACAGTTCTCAAGTCTTTCAAAGTTGTTTGTGTTTGGTTTAAAAGGGTTCTAGCTCTACTTACTTCCCTCTGTGCTGGTTCACAGGAACCTTCCCAGTCTTCTCTGAAACCTTCCCCTCTGCCTCTTCTCCAGGGATGCTTCCCTGATTTGGGCTTCGCCACTTCTTGCTGGGATGATTGCAAATAGCTTTCTGATAGGTCTTCCAGCCTTGCCTGTCCCCTTTTCCATCCGTCCCTCACAACTGCCAATGGTACTACCCTAAAATAAGTCTGATGACTCTTCTTAACAAACTCCCTCTTGTCTTTAGAATCAAATCTGAAGTCTTTTGGCATTGAAGGAGCTCTGCAGTGGATCCTTTACTACCTTTACAATCTTCTTGTAACCTCACCTTCTACCAGGGACTCCTCCGGTGTTGTCCAGTGGTCAGTGTAGGTCCAGTGCTCTGGTGGTCTTGTTGGTAAATGTATAGAGCTCCTTGTTATTTCTTGAACAGAATACTTCCTCTCCTGTCTCCTGGCCTGGTCTGTGTGTTGTTTAGAATTTCTGGGGTTCTATTTAGAAGTATTAAGCCTCAAGATATGTAGATATATGACAAACTTCCTGTGGACATGTGGGGGACTTTGAAACTACATTTTCCATGGTCCAACGAGTTTCCTGTTTTGGATGACGTCTTCAAGGTAAAGCCCGGCTTTAAATATTGGGAAGTTGCATTTGACTTCCTCTTTGCTACCTGATCACGCTCCCTGGGGATGTAGAGGAGTAGGGAAGGTATGGAACGAAATGGCTGAGGCGGCAATTTGAATTTTTTACAGGTGCGTGGCCGATTTTATTCTATCGACATGGGCCTAAATAAAATATTAGTTTTCCTCATAATATCAGCCTTCATCATTTTTAAAAATAGCAGTTTGGCGACCACAAAGGGACCTGGTTGTCCCCTTTGCTTGGAATGCTTTCCCTCCTCATCTCCACCACTTGACATCTAAAACTTCTGACAAGACCCAAATGATGCCTTCCCAGGCCCCCAGCCACTCGAGTCTTCCTTTCTACTCTGCTTGAATGTGCTTCTTTACTCACATGAAGAGAAGAATAATTGGAAATATTGGGAATAACTGAATAGTAAGAAACAAAACATCAATAAAAACGTTTTTTAAAAAATTTTAAAAATTAGAATGCAAGCTCCTTGGGGGCAGGTACCATGTGTTGCTTTGTTTCTACCATTCTTTGTATCTCCAGAGCTTTAAAGAATGCCTGGCACACAGTAAGCCTTTGGTAAATGATTACTGCTGGTTTGATGGGTTGAGTTTGATATCTAATCATGCCCAAATTGGGGCAGCCAGGATGTTGAAGTGGCTGGAGCACCAGACCTGAAAAGCAGAAGAGCTATGTTTAGATCTAGTCACAGATTCTACTTGCTAGCTGTGTGACTCCGGGGAAGTCACTTCACCCTTTTTGCCTCAGTTTCTTCATCTGTAAAATGAGCTGGAGAGGGAAATGGCAAAGCACTCTAGGATCTTTGCCAAGAAAAATCCCAAATGGGGTCATGAAGAATTGAGCGTGCCTGGATGACAACATGCCTAAATCTCACTCTGGGACAAACCGAGGGGTTTTCAGGGTGCTGGGATCACCTCCCTGAGCCTTCTGCCCCTGGATGCTATCCTGGCTTTCCCTTTATCACCAGTGGGACAGAACGTCCTGAGTATAACGAAAGATAATCCCTCCCATGACAGATGCTTCTCACCCCGGCTACGTGCCTGAAAGCAGCTATGACTTAGGACCCGCAGGCTGAGGAATGAGCATCTTCCCTGCTGACTTGATCAGAACCTTCTTTAGGGAATGGGGTGCCCATGGAGGGAAGGGTGACAGCAGTAGAAAAAAGAACTCTTAGACATTTCCCTCTCCTCTTAGCTGTCTCGATGACTCTTTATGACTTTTCTTGCTCTTTTTAGTGAGTGTTTCCCCCTTCCTCTCACAACCCCATTTCCAGGAGCAAAAATGGGGCTATATTTGGATTGTTGGTCAACATTTTTAAAATGATAAAAACTGCCAAATATATATACATACACATATATGAACATATATATATATATACACATATATACATATATATATATTTTTTTTTTTGAGAAAACCTGAAATTTTTTTTTAACCCTTACCTTCCATCTTAGAATCAATACTGTGTATTGGTTCCAAGGCAGAAGAGTAGTAAGGGCTAGGCAAGGGGGGGGGTGTGTGAAGTGACTTGCCCAGGGTTACACAGTTAGGAAATATCTAAGTCCAGATTTGAACTCAGGATCTTCTGTCTCTAGTCCTGGTTCTCCATCCACTGAGCCACCCAGCCATCCCCATAAAACCTGAAATTCTTAAAGGACAAACAACAATAACAATGTTCCACTGCCTCAGAAAAATTTGCCAATTAGGGTCTGATGGAGTGGGAATTTGACCAGCTAACTTTCAAACTGGTCTCCAAAAACAGCCAATTGATGACCTCAAGTAGAGGCATATCTAGGAGAGAGCAACAGTGGCTTTGCTAGAAGGAGTTCAGTAGAGATGGCTAGGATTATAGCCGACGTTGACAGCCCTCATACCCTTACAGGACAGTAAAACAGCAGAGCAGAGTGTCTTTTAAAAATCAGAATAACTAGGGGCAGCTGGGTAGCTCAGTGGATTGAGAGCCAGACCTAGAGACGGGAGGTCCTAAATTCAAATCCAGCCTCAGACACTTCCCAGCTGTGTGACCCTGGGCAAGTCACTTGACCCCCATTGCCCACCCTTACCACTCTTCCACCAAGGAGCCAATACATAGAAGTTAAGGGTTTAAAAAACAAAAAAAAATCAGAATAACTAGCTAAAAGAGAAAACTAATAGCTTTTGGGCTAGATCAGAGGTTCCCATACTTTTTTGGCCTACCACCCCCTTTCCAGAAAAAATATTACTTAGCGCCCCTGGAAATTAATTTTTTTTTAAATTTTAATAGCAATTAATAGAAAAGATATATGTATTAATATTTATACCTTTTTCCTAAAATATAGTAAAGAAATGTGTAAATTAGAAACATCGAACTTTGAAATTATGAAACTATTTATTGACCTAAACTATTCACCACCTCCAAATGCACCTGTGGCCATCACCACTCCTCTGGATCACTGCAGCACCCACCAGGGGGCGGTGATGCCCACTTTGGGAACCACTAGGCTAAAGTAAACCTTTCTTCCCTGCTTTGTTTCCTCCTTCCTAATTTCTCACCTTTTGGCGCAGGCACAACCATTCCTGGGCTGCCAGGTGGTGAAGTGGGTAGAGCCTTGGGTTTGGAAGGGGGAAACCTCTTCTTTATAAGTTCAAATCCAGCCAGCTATGGGAACCTGGGAAAATTACTTACCTCTGTTTGCCTTAGTTCCTTATCTGTAAAATGAGCTGGAGAAGGAAATGGCAAAGCCATTCCATTTACCTCTGCCAAGAAAAGCCCAAAATAGGGTCACAAAGATTCTTAACAATTCCTACTGATATCTCTGATCACAGGGCTGATGAACGGTTTCCTGGATTATAGAGAGCCTTTAGTCCTCCCTTTCCCTTATTTGATTTACCAGCTTATTTGTTTTCTCACTTGTAGTCAGATTTTTGCAGAAAGAGGAAGAAAGAGAAAAGAAAGGAAAATATACTCTCATGTTGGTGAGCCTATGGCATGGGTGCCAGAGAGGGCTGCCTCCCCTCTGCATCTCCCCATGCCCCTGAGGACATTTCTCTCATCATCTGCCTCTCTGCCCAGTAGCCCAATGGGACTGCTTCCTTCCTCCTGAATGAGGGTTGCATTTTGGGCACTCGGTCTATAAAAGGTTTGCCATCACTGATATGCTTTATTCATTGGTGCAGCATCTTGGAAGTGACTGGGAAAAATTTGATGAGGGATTTAGTACCTAGAATCTGCATTTACGAATAGAAGAAGTTTTGTTACTCTATTATATTTTTCTATTATAAATGTATATTGGAGGGTGATTCTAGTGAACCTATTCCCTAGGTAACTCTTAAGTGTTTTGCATGCCTGAAGCCCAGAGGAGGAGAACTTGGATGGGAAGGGGAAGTACTTGTGGGTGTCTGTTGTCAGCCAAGGCTCTCATGTCTGGAACTAAAGGCTAAGTTATTTGGGCATTTCACTATTATAATTTAGGAATTAGCTAGAATGCCTGTGGAATTTTTTTTCACTGTCTACAAGAAAGGAAAAATACACAGCAACCTAGTCAGACCAGGCAAAGGTGACAAGATACAGGAAGAATTAAGTCAAATAAAAGGAGGAAAAATGAAATGGATTAAAGCCCAGGTCCAGGATTAACTACTAAAATTTGTCACCTTTCCTTTTGTTATTTTAAAACTGTGTATTTCCCAGTAGGATTAGAAGTAAATCCTAAAAACAAAACTACAAGAAGATTTATATCCTCTTGGTTCATAGATTAAGAACTGGAAAGGACCTTGGAAGTAACATAGTTGAGCTTCCCACACCCATTTAAAAATGAGAAAACTGAGAAATAAAAAAGGGACAGGATTTGTCCGGGGTCACAAGGTAGTTAATGGCAGTCAGAATTCAAAGCCAGCACTTCTGACTCTACAAAGTTTTCAAGGAATAAGGTAGATTAGAAAGAAAAAAGCTACATCCTCCACCATGGTCCAAAGTTAGCTTGGATAATAAGTAATAATAATAGCTACCATTTATATAATACTTTAAGACTTTTAAAAATTGCCCTGGAGCTCTATACACTGTTCTACCTAGCTACCCTGGTCTTAGTTCATTCCTTAGTCAATAAGCCAAGCTTGAGGGGACAGAAGGAATAAATCTTATTTTGGAAAAAACATTAATTGCTTATGGATAGGCAGAGCCAATATAATAAAAATGACAATTCTTAAATTAATTTACTTATTTGGTGCTATATCAACCAAGGATCATCTCACTGACATAGAAAAAATAATAACAAAATACAGAACAAAAAAACCTAAAATATCAAAGGAATTAATGGAAAAAGGCATGAAGGAAGATGGCTTAGCAATATTAGATCTTGAACTATATATCTTGAACTATATTATAAAACAGCAACCATCAAAGCAATCTGATACTGGCTAAGAAAGAGAGTGGGAGACCAATGAAATAGATTAGGCATTTAACACACAATGGTAAATGACCACAGTAACCTAGTGTTTAACAAACTCAAAGATCCAAGCTTTTGGGAAATAAATGTGCTATTTGCCAAAAACTACTGCTGGTAAAATGAGGAAACAGTATGGCAGATATTGGGTGTAGACAAACACCTCACACCATATACCAAAGGTAAAGTCAACATAAATAAATAAAGGGGGATACCATAAACAAATTAAGGGATCACAAAATAGTTTTCTTGTCAGATCCATGAATAAGAGAAGAATTTAGGTCAAAACATGATGTAAAGAACATTTTGAGATAGAAAATAGATAACTTGAACTACATTAAATTAAAATGTTTCTGCACGAACAAAATAAATACAACCAAGATTAAAAGGCAAACAATACACTGGGCAAAAAAAATTTTTTTTACAGCAGATTTCTCTGATAAAAACTTTACTTTTCAAATATATGGAGTACTGAATCAAATTCATAAGAATATAAAGCATTCTGCAAGAGGTAAAATTAGCCATAAAATAATAATTTTATTAATCAAAAGTTGTAGGGGAAAAAAGATGGAAAAATAGGATATATATATTTTTATATATCCTATATATATATCACAGGGAAGTCTAGCTAGCAACAAACATAGAAGAGAGCAAAATCCCCTCTTGCCTTGGTCAAATTTTTTCTCTGCCCACCAACTCTCATATATCACATCTCAGGAGCCAACTGTGGCTTTCTATTTGCCTGGGCTACCAGGGGGGCCAGTGCAGGGGACATCCACTCTGCCCCTGTCTCATGATCTCCTGACTCTATTGCTGCATTTTTCTGGCTGCCATTGTAGGCAATCCATTCAATGATTTCCTTCACATAATTCTCAGTTGACCAAAGAATATGAATAGGTAATTCTCAGATGGAGAAATTAAAACTATTTTTAGTCATATGAAAAAATGATCCAAATCATTATTGATTAGAAAAATGTAAATTAAAACAACTGAGATAACATTTCACACCCATCAGACTGGCCTATATCAAAAAGTAAAAAGTAAAATGAAAAATGTTAGAAGGTATGAAGGAAAATTAGGACTAATACACTCTTGTTGTGAATTGATACAATTATTCTGGAGGGCAATCTAGAACCATGCCCCAAAACTGTGCATGCCCTTTGACCCAGCAATACCTCTACTAGTTCTGTATGCCAGAGAAATTAAAGATAGGGGGAAAATCCTACCTGTATAAAAATACTTAGAGCTGTTCTTTTTGTGGTGGCAAAGAACTGGAAACTGAAGTGATATCCATCAGTTGGAGAATGACTGAACAAGTTATGGTATGCATAAAATGAAATAATATTGTGCCATAAGAAACGGCAAATGAGATGTTCATTAAAAAAACAAAATAAACAAAAAAAAGCCTGGAAAGACTTATATGGAATAATGCAAAGTGAAGTGAACAGAAGCAGGAGAAAGTTGTACACAGTAACAATGATAATACATAATGATCAACTGTGAATGACCACCATTTTCAACTAAGCAAGGATCCAGGGCAACTCTAAAGGACTTATGACAAAAAGATATCCACCACTATAAAAAGAACTGACAGAGTTGAAATGCAGGCTGAAACATAGCATTCTTTACTTTATTTCCTTCATGAATTTTTTACTAGTTTAAGCAATGTGTCTTGTTTCAAATAATAAACATGGAAAGATGTATTATATGATAATATACGTACTACCTATATCATATTACCTGCCTTCTTGAGGAGGAAGAGAACATGAATTGCAAAATGTCAGTAAATGAACATTAAAAATTCTATTCATGTGTAATCTGGGAAAAAATTTAATTTATTATTTTAAAAAACACAAAGGAATGATTTGGTATCATATCAGATTGAGATCCATCAAAGCAGTCTCAATCAAGCTTACCATTTCATAGGATCCAAACTGGAAGGACTTAGTGGAATTATTTGGTCCAAACACCTCATTTTATAGATGAGAAAGCTGAGGCACAGAGCTAATATAGGCTATACCCAACATGGCATGGGAAGCAAATAACACGGGCACATTTGAATCCACATCTTCTGACTCCAAATACAGTGATCTTTCCAGTAAATCTCCACTGCCCTGGTCAAGAGTTGGGCCCAGTCTATTCAGTGCTGCTGCCTTAAGAGCCACACCTCCACCCTGATCTGGGCTTCAGCCTACAAAACAGGGCCAACAGCACTAACTCTCTCCCCTTCCTGAACCAAGTGTCCTCTACCTAACCCCTCAATAGGCTAAGGATGAGCGAAAATCACTTGGAAGCCCAGTGAAAGACTGAGAGGCTTGAGATGAAAATCAACATAAGGAAAATACCCTGTTCCCATCACAAAAGCATTTTTAGTGGAAAAGCACCTTCAACCAATCAGTTATTCACGGATATATTTCCTATGCCCACATTAGCATTAGACCACCTGGAATGGCTTCTCCATCTCCCCCACCCCCCACCCCAATCCAAAAGGCTATAAATGGCCAGGAAAAGGGGATAGAGATAAGTGTGGGCTCCACCCCAAAGCTGGTCCCGGGAAACTAAGTGATACCGGTTTAAGTAGTGTATTGCAGAAAGCCAGATTTACATATCAATCCTTGGACCAAATTATACTGACTCTCCTTTGAGGTGAACTTGGAAGGAGGAAAGAAAAATGGGGAAAAGGCTGTTTTCTCACCACTCCCCCAGCCCAAATGCTCCGCCAACTCCCAATTATTCTTCCTCCTACAGCTTGAAGTTCATTGCTAGAATTCTCTGGAAATAAGAGCTAGTGGCAGCCCTTCCACCCCCCCCCCCCATCCCCATCCCCCCACACACACACACCAGGGTTGATGGATAATGTATAGGCTGCCTGCCTGGGCTTTGCTGTCAGTAGGGCTAAGACTTAAATTACTGTTGTCTCCAAAGAGGGCCCAGCCTTTGGATTAACAGAACTCCTGGGCTGTGCGGGTGTCTCCAGTTTAGCTGTTGCAGCCACATCCTCAAGGCCCTAGGGAAACTATTCTCCTTACTAAAGGCTGTTTGAAGTGTTTTTTTTTGTTTTTTGTTTTTTTAACTAGGCCACCGAGTTGAGGTCATACTCCTGAGCTTCTTGCCAAGAATGGACTGAGTTAGCTTGGCTTACAGACAAGCTGGAAACCAAATGGAGATACCCCCAAGAATAACATCCAGAGGAGGGCTAAGGACAGAGTAAGCAAGAAGGTGAATTCCGAGTCTCAGCCCCCTCACTTTTCTCTTCCCTTCCTCCTCCTAAAACTCCACTTCCAGGAACAAAAACGGAGCTGGATTTAAATTGTTAAAACTGTAACTTGAAAAACTGTAAAAGCTGCCAAAGGCTGTACCTGAAGAGTCTCATTGCCTCTAACACCTGCCCTTGTGTTTCTATCAGGTAGGAACCTTCTGTGGGTTTGGAAAACTTTTTTATCTGATAATTAATTCTCATTTAAAATGTTTATATGCATTACCTCTACTTTTGAATGTAAAATTCTTGAAAGCTGGGATCAGTTTGATAGAGTTGTATATAAAAATTGTCCTAATGCAATACTGGGCATATTGTGAATTTTTCATAAATCCCATTTATGAGAGGTAGGCTAGCAAGCAGATAGAAGGCCTTGGTATCAGAGAAACCTGCCTATAAAACCTACCTCTGGGGCTTACTAGTTGGGACACCCCTGAACCTCTCAATTAACCTCTCTATGCTCCTAAGTAACTCAGACTATCATTAGAGACCACCACATCTGGAGGCTTATAGAGTTATAGAGTTAAAGTTGGAAGGGATCTCTTAAACCCTCTAATCCAATCCCTTCATTTAATAGAAGAAGAAACTAAAAGAACTAAAGGGTTTAAGTGGTAAAATAAAGCCACAGAGGTTGGCCATCAAGTGGAATTTGAACCCAAATGCTTTGACACTGGAACCAGTACCCTCTCCTCTGCCCCACACTGCCTCCTGATTTTCACCCTCCACCTCCACTCCATCCAAATTTCCCAAACCCATAAAATCAAAGATTTGAGACTAAAGAAGGGAAGCTCTAATAAATCAGTGATTTGGAAAAGACAATTCTTTTCTTGTTATTCGGTCACATCCAACACTTCATGACCCCATTTAAGGTTTTCTTGGAAAAGTTTCTTGAGTGGTTTGCAGGCAAAAAGGAGTAAATGACTTGCTCAGGGTCACGTAGTTAGTAAGTATCTGAGGTTTGATTTGAACTGGAGGAAGATGAGTCTTCCTGACTCCAGGCCCAGCATTCTATCCACTACGCCACCTACGTGCCCCCATCTAGAAGTTGTCATTTTTCTGTCCAAGTAGTTCTAGAGAGATTTTTATTAGCGTTCTAGATTTAATCATGGCCATGCTAGCTATTTCCTAACACAGGACAGCTATAAGGGGACTCTAATTCTAAAAGGGCTTCTCCACAAATTGGTCCTTCATCCTTTCTTCTCTCTTGTTCTTTATCCAGATTAAACCAGAGAAGTTCTATCTCTGATGAAAGTGAAGAATTGAGAAAGTAGGTCTCCAGGGGCCAAACGATGACATCTCACTGTGCCCCAAGGTCCAAATGGAAGTCTATAGATCTCGCAGGTAAACAGCAAAGCCAAACCTCATTAAAGAGGCTGATGAAGCATCAAAGGGTGGGCAAGTTACCTTATATAGTGTAGGGGCCAGAAAGCTTGCTGGTCCCCACTGTGCTTCTGCTACTTTGGCCGAGGGTACAGGAAAAGTCTTTTTTTTTTGCATCTCCAAATGAGAGATGGGCCAAAACATTATGGAATTTCTACAGTTCCAGGACACTGGACCTGGACCTAAGGATCTAGGAGCCACGATAGCCCCTACTTCTTGACACTATTGGGTTTGTTTGTGTTTTTTTTACCCTCCAAACAATCCAGAAACACACCTGCTAGCACCATCTATTGGGTTTATCTGCTATCTTCTTTCCTCTGGGTTTCCTCATTCCCAGATGATAAGCATAAGGATATGAGATACAGCATAGAAAGGGTATAGTATGTGTTAAGAGATGGGACTTGAACCCAGAGCTTCCTGGCTCCCAGATCTGGCTCTCCATCTAGCTGCTTTTCTGCCTCATTTGGTATTCCATTTTAGGACTCTCCAAACTCTGACCCCCTAAAAGGCAAAGATCTTTACCCTGGAATCTGTTGTGATGTGGGTGCAGCAAAAAATTAGGGTCTCCTCCAAAGAACTGATAGTTTAGAGTAACTCCATGGTGAGGGAACAAGCTTTATTATAAGAAAATAGTGCGGTTACAGATAGCTAGTAAAGTTTAAAGAAGGGATGAAGACAAATAAAGGAGGGAAGGGTATAAGGGGCTCTCAGGAATGCCTTTTATCTTGATGAGTTACTTAGGAAGGGGCCATTTGTTTGGGTTGTTGTTCCCCTGTTGTTCCCAGGAACTGATGTCACTTTACCCATGTCCACTTTGGTCTGTGTGGCTTTATCACTGGGGGAGAAAACCACAATGTGAACAGAATGCTAACGATATGTTAAACACCCCAGGATAACTTTCAGTCAAATTTTGCTCTTTCTGTGAAGGCTCTAAGGAAGGCAATGATTGTGGAAATCAAACATTGTTTGAATTTGGTCCTGAGTGACTAGGAAATTGAATCCCCTTATGTGATGTAAGGAGTGATGTGATGTGTAAGCTTCAAAATCAATATACAATATCTTTAAAGTATTATATTTTATAAAGTTTATTAATAATAACTAATGTAAAAAAAAAAACCTAGCTAACCCGGCTACAGTCATGGGGGAAAAAGAGAGAGGGAGGAGTTATAGAACTATATAAACCATAATGTAAAGGCACAAAGGTGGGGCTGCACAGGGAAAAGGATGCTGGGAGATGAAGTACAAAGGTTCAAGAATTTCTAATTATATAGATGTGAGGAGTTTTTCATAATATAAATCTAAGCCACCCATATGTCTTATCTGAAAGGTAGTCCCATACTAATCAACTAGTTATCCTTTCCATGATCTTTTGATTGTTTGCAGTTATTTGGCAGGTTTTAGTGAGACATTTCAGCCCATGTGGGTTAAGCTTGTTTTTTAATTTTGTTAGTTCGCTTTTTAACATTTTGACAACTATTTCAATATGATTGACTTCCTTTGTAATCTGATGATTTTTATTTTGTACCTTTAGTCAACATTATTCTGAGGAAGGGCTTCATCAGGCTGCCAAAGGGGTCTGTGACACAAAAATGGTTTAAGAACTTCTAGCTCAAGTTGAATCTGATTCATACCTTATGCTTGGGCTCCTCTTTTCCAGGGAAGATCCTATAGATATTAAAAAAAAACAAAACCAACCAAACCCTAAGACAAATAAAATGTATGGGCATACATCTTCCTATGTTTAAATCCCTCCCCTCCCACCTCCAAACTCAATGATAGTGTGATTTCACCAGGCATATTATATTTTCTTCCATTCATGGCTGCCCAAGTATACAATACATGAAGAGTGGAGGAGATTCAGAGTTACACAGGGGAAAAGAGGACTTCTAATTTAATAACCTCAACACCTCCTTGTGTTGGCAATCTCCACCCCTACACTGCCTGGCCAACCCAATCACCTTCCCAGGCCATTGTTCCTATCTGCCACCTAATTCCAGATAGCTCCTAAGGCAGGAACCCAAAATTAAATGAAGTCATCTGAGTCTGAATTTAATCTAGTCTAATCTAATAATTGAGTTCCCATAAACTCCTCTGTCCAATTAGCTGTCCATCCTATGGGCAGTGTGTCCACTCAGTGCATATTCACAGACCAGCCCTGTGGATCTCACCCAAATTTGCATCACAGTTGAAGGAACAGCCCTTCTGCCCCTAGTTTTGGCTCTGTCTCTGCTCCACAGTCCGAGATATTGCCGGGCCACCTAACTATCACACTCTGCTTGGCAGTGAGAGGGAGCCTTTGGAAATGTTGGGTCACCAGCTAGTTATATATAGCACAGTGGCCTGGGGGGGGCAACTAACTCATTCTGGACATATTTTCCCTTTTACCTCCCTGGCTTGGTTGTCCCTGGGTTGATCTGTAGAGTAAATCTTTCTCCTCTCCCATCCTAAAAGAGGCCTCCCCAAGAGCGCTGCTTCCCCGATCCCCCAGGATGATGGGAGCTCCTTGAAGTCAGATATTTTTTACTTTTTGACTTTGCATCCCCCAAGACTAACTCAGTACCCGGCTCCTAGAAGGACATGAATAAATGCTTGGAAAAATTGAGTTGATATCAAGGACCAATTCTCTAAAAACAAAGCATTGACTTTCTAAACGCTATTCTAAAACGATTACTTATTTCAGGAGCAACAGGTAGAAAGACCGCTGTCTTCTGGAGTCAGAGGATCGAACCCCATCTCTGATGGGGCTGGGTGACTTTGGGAAAGTCACATAACTTCCTTATCTAGGAGATAAAGGGATTGGGCTAGATGGACTTCGATGCCCCTTTTAGCTTAAAATACTATGAATTTAATGGAACGATGATTTCACTGGTTGGAGTACCCCTTAGTTTTGTAGATTGGGACCCCCTCGTAGATCTCCGACCTATACCACTCTCATCCATGGAGAAGGGGGGAAAAGGGAACAAGAGGAATGTGAGGTCTCATTTTTATAGTTTCTTTGGGGTGGGGGGAACAAACTCTTATTGGTACCATCTTGGAATTAGTTCATTAACTTGTCTCAAAGTGATCAGGAAAACTAAAGCGAACCAATTCTGATGGTCTCAAAGTTATCCGTTGTATGTGGTGTTCTGTAGGTGCTGGAGCTTTTCTGGGGTTTATATATCATAGGACCAAAAGGCTCTGACAGTGCAGCCTAGATGGCTTCCCCTCATTTAGTGCATATTCTCAGGATGTGAATTCTGGTTACTATATGATACAGTTTGCAAATGATGCTCCTTTCATCCTTGGGATGGTTTGTGCATGACTTCTAGGTTTGCTTTTGCGAGAGTACTTCTAGCTATTGCTGCTTTATCCTGCCTATTATAAACTTATTTACTATATACTAACTAGAGGAGGAGTGGGGTGGTCAGGGAGATCAGAAATGAACAAATGGAACACCGTTTAGTAATCTTTGAAAGGATTGTTCCCTGACTCGTGAGATTCGAAGGCATATTTCAAGGGAAATGAATGAAGAAAATGAATAGAGGCATTTTTTCCCCCTAGCAGTTTGGATGTGAAGGAGAGGAGAAAAAAAGCTTCATTTTCAAACTCATTATTATTTGTCACTCATTACTCTTTAGGTCCTGTCTGGAGGTTGCTGGATGGCAGATAAGCATATCAAGGAAGAGGTCCAAGACCCTTCCCAGCTGCCCATATTTCTCTCCCACTCCCATGATTCCTTTTCAGACCCACATATCCATTTCTCTCTTCTCCTCTATTCATCATAGATGGGACTAGATCCCAGGGAGGGGGTAGTGAGGAGCTGGACCCCTTTGGGTACTCATCGTAGCGCTCCAGGTCCTGGCACAGGATACCCACACCACGCAGATTGCTGCCATGTTTTCCTTAGAAGAGGATAATCTCTAAAGCGAACCAAGGAGTGACTGGCAGCAGGAACCTCCCCTCTGGGACACGTCTCAGGCTGCTGCCCGCATGAGCCAGTCTGACCTGGAGGGGGGCATTTTCAGCCGAAGCATTAAGGTACTTGCTGGGTAAGAAGCCCAGGAAAGGGAGGAGACCAGGAGAGACTGGAAGGTGCCCTTCCCTTCCTCCTGGGTGCCATTCATTATCTAATTCCCCAGGCTGGCAGACTTGTAGCATGATAGCTTTAGAGCTGGAAGGAATCACAGAGGCCGCCGACTCCAACCCCACCTTTTATGGAAGAGCCCCTAGAAGAGACGTGACTGGCCCAGGGTCATGCAGGTGGTGGCAAAGGCTGGATTTGAATCCAGGTCCTCCAAATACAAAGCTCTTTCCACTGTACCACACGGCCTGATGGATAAGAAAATAATGTCAAGCAAGAGGCAAGTACAACAGAAAACGAGGCTGCAAGGAAACCCTGTGGTGACACAGCAAGAAACGCCCCAAGACACGGGTGAGTGGTGAGGTCGCCCTCCCAAGATAAGAAACTCTTGGCATAAATGTATCTGGGCATGCAGGCACTCGTTTTACTTGACTGTGTTTATATTTATATACTTATATATTATGTTTATAAGCGGCGTTTGGCTTTAATGAGGGCAGTGGTGGGAAGAAGAGACGGTGGATTTTCATTGGTTGAAAAAAATTATTTAAAAATGATGTACAGGGGCAGCTAGATGGCTTAGTGATTACGAAACCAAGCCTGGAGTCAGGAGGTCCTGGGTTCAAATATGGCCTCAGATACGCTCTAACTGGGTGACCCTGGGCAAGTCACTTAACCTCATTTGCCTAGCCCTTACCTTTTTGTCTTAGTGTTGTGACTAAGACAGAAAGTAATGGTTAAAAAAAAATAAAAAATATGTGTAGGAAAAAATATATCTGTGACAGGGAGGGACAGGATAAAATATTGAGGAAACACTCAAGCAAGATACTTCAGAAATGAATGTGGTATCATGCTCAGTCTGAGATTCTTCAAGAAGGCTCGCCCTGACTGTTCCTGAGAAGCATTACTTACCTTTTTAGGTGGCTTGGGGGGGCTTCCCCATCCTTCCCCGTATTCAGGACCATTCACGTCTGGCACGACTCTGCAACTTCCTTCCTTCCTGTATAGCCTTGGACAAGTCACTGCCCTTGCTCGGCCTCCATATCTGGAAAAGAAAAGGTCTTGAACTAGGTGACTTATAAGGTCCCTTTCAGCTCTAAATCTAAGATCATATATATATATAGTATGCTACATATAATATACATGCTATATGTAGCATGCATATTATATATACTACTTTATAATATATTTTATTTATAGAATTTATATTCTTTATATAGTTTTATTTATTTATATAATATATATGCTATACTAATATGGAGTATGCATATTATATACTAATATAATATATATATTTTATTTATAGGATTTATATACTTTATATTTATATATTTCTATTTATTTATATAATACATATGCTATACTAATATGTAGTATGTATATTATATATACTAATATAATATATTTTATTTATAGGATTTATATACTTTATATATTTCTATTTATTTATATAATACATATGCTATACTAATATGTAGTATGTATATTATATATACTAATATAATATATTTTATTTATAGGATTTATATACTTTATATATTTCTATTTATTTATATAATACATATGCTATACTAATATGTAGTATGTATATTATATATACTAATATAATATATTTTATTTATAGGATTTATATACTTTATATATTTCTATTTATTTATATAATACATATGCTATACTAATATGTAGTATGTATATTATATATACTAATATAATATATTTTATTTATAGGATTTATATACTTTATATATTTCTATTTATTTATATAATACATATGCTATACTAATATGTAGTATGTATATTATATATACTAATATAATATATTTTATTTATAGGATTTATATACTTTATAT
>NC_058131.1:596267140-596289043 GCF_016433145.1 Gracilinanus agilis
ATATATATAATATATATGCTATACTAATATGTAGTATGCATATTATATATACTAATATAATATATATTTTATCTCTAGGATTTATATACTTTGTATTTATATAATATAGAATATACTTCTATTTATTTGTATAATATATATACTATGTCACATGTAGTATATATAATATACACACACAGATATATACATATATACACATATATACCTATACATCTGCAAATACATATAAATATGCACATATGCACATAATACTGATATACATGCACATACACATGAGCATAGATACATGCGTGCACCCACATATATTTACAGACATATTTGCATATACAGATTTATTTATTCACCACATCTGCACCTGTGTAGTCTGGAGGAGCTCAATGCCTCCAGGGAAATGAGTTCTCCATCACTTGTCCTTGTCTTTAACCTTGGGCAAATTCCATAGAGCTCCTGTTTGCCTGTAAAAAGGGCAGAGGATCTCCCTACCCTGAGGTGGTTAGAAGGCGTCTCAGATGCAGTTAAAATGAAGGATCTTTGAGACAGAGAGATCATCCCCTCCACCATCTTTTGGCAAGGCGAAGCCTGGAGCTTTTTACAATATGCTGAGAATTTGAGGAGGTTTTCATGCCAGGGGAGAGAGCTTGCGAGGATCCTGAGCCTGGGAGAAGGCTCTCCTGGAAACTCTCCTGGGAAAGCCAGCTGTGCTCAAAAAACAAATAATTTTTCTTTTTGAAGTGAATGTTGGATGGGACAAGACATCTCAGGGATTAAAATAACAATAATAGAACTCATGTAATAGTGTAAGGTTAACAAAGTCTTTTACAAACGTTATCTCTTTTGATCCTCGCAATAACTTTGGGAGGTTGGTGCTATTCATCGTACTCATCACAAAGAGGAAGGCTGAGTGACTTACATAGGTCCCATAGTAAGTGTTTGAGGCTGGATTTGAACTCAGTCATTCTGACTCCAGATTTAGCTCTCTCTAGGGAGCGATCACTCATGCATCCCTTTGTCTGTAGTAACAACTTGGAATTGCCACAGCTGAGGAGATAACTTTTCCAACCCTACTTGTTAAAGAAAATTACTTTTAAAAAAGTCTTTTTTTTTTCAAATTATATTTTATGGTCTTAAGTGTTGAGAAATTGCTTTAAAGGGAAAGATTGGCCCAGGCTTGTCATCCCCATCTTTCCCACAGCGAGAGGATCTAAGCCATTTGAACACTGGGAAACTGCTGAGAAGTAGTCTAAAAGTTGGCAGGTTCTTTGCCTATTGCTCTCCCCTAGGCTGGAAGGGTCTGATGTTATGTCAGATTCATTTCCATTCAACAACCACTTACCTGATACTCATGAGATCATTAAAGACAAAACACTATGCAAGGGAGTAGGGGGGGAATTGAAAAAAAAAAGTCTCTACTCTTGATGACTGTACAATGGAGAATGGGAGTTGATGAAACAAGATGTACATAGAAATAAAGATGTTATGAGATATAATGGAATAGGAACAAAGGAGAAATCTAGCCAAACCCAGCTCTGTGACCCTGGGCAAGTCACTCAATTCCCATCGCCCACCCTTACCACTCTTCCCCCTATGAGACAATACACAGAAGTTAAGGGTTTAAAAAATAATAATAATAATAAAAAAAGAAATCTAGCCAAAGAACATTTGACAAGAAAAAAATCATTTTCAGCTGGGGGTGGTAGAATCCAAAAAGTCTTCAAGGAAGAGGAGGTCCTTGAACTGAACTCTGAAGGATGAAAAGGATTTCAAGAGAAAATTTTGACCCAGAAAGGAGTGTCTTCTAGCCAGATGGAGTAGCCTGCTCAAATCAAAAATGGGTTGGGTAAGGGTAAAAGGTTTTGGGAAAACTAGTGGTCCAATCTGACTAAAACATAGAATACATGATGGGAAATAGTGTGAAATAAGATCGAAACGGTAGATGGCCCTCAGATTATGGATGCCCTTAAATTGTTAGGCTGAGGAGCTCATTATTTTTCCCAAAAAACAGAAAACTACTGAAATGTTTTGATTAGAGGAGCGGCATGGTCAGGCACATGCATCAGGCAATTCATTTGGCACCTGTTAGAAGGATAGGTTGCAGAGGAGAGAGACTGGAGGTGGGTAAACCAGTTAGGCAGCTGTTCCAATAGTCCAGACAAAAAGGCTATGGGGGGGGGGCTGAGATAGATTGGTGACAGGAGCAGCAAAGAGGAGGGATGGATTCGTGAGAGGAAGGATGGGCAGGGCTTGGCAGCAGACAGAATGTTAGTGATGAGGTAAAGGGAAAAAAAATCAAAGATGACTCATAGGTTTTCTATCCAGATGGATAGTGGTAGCATTAATAGGAACAAGTAAATTTGGAAGAGGAGCAGGTTGAGCAGGCAGTAAGAAATGTAGGAGTCAGAGGAGAGAGTGCGACTGGATTTAGGACTCATCTGAATAGATGGGAACTGAAGCCATGAGTAGATTGTAGCAATTGTCAAGGAAGTCGTTGGAGAGAAAGACAGGAATATGGTCAAGGACAGAGCCTTGAGAGAAAGCAACATCTAGGGGAAAGGAGGAAGGGAATAAATTCCAAAAGAGGCCAAGCAGGAGCAATTAGAGAGACAGGAAAACTAGTAGAGAGCACAGAAGCCGACATAGCAGAAAATAAGAATATTTAATAGCTCACTATTTTGTAGTGCTTTAAAGTTGTCAGAGTATTTTCCTACAGTACAAGATGAGATAGCTATTACTGTTCCCATTTTGTGAATAAAGACACATACTGAGGGGTTAAATGAATTGCCCAAGGTGGTAGCACCAGGGTCTCCTGACTTTATTTCCAGGACTCTAGAAAGATCAAGAACAAGGAAGGATAAGAGCTCATTGTTGACTTAGATGAGAATAATATCAGTAGAATTATGAGTTGTGACAGCCTAATTGCAAGAAGTTGAAGAGCTGAGTCATTTCAGTCATGTCTAACTCTTTGGGACCCCATTTTGGAGTTTCCTTGCAAAGATATTGGAATGGTTTGTTATTTTCTTCTCCAGCTCAATTTACAGATGAGGAACTAAGGCAAACAGGGTTAAGTGACTTGCTCAGGGTGAACTCATGAAGATGAGTCTTCCTCACTCTAAGCTCAGTGCTCCATCCATTGCTGAACATTCGTATTGGCAGAGAGGAAGGAACTACTAAAGATGAAAGAAATGAAAATAAGAAAAGTAGAGGGAATGATGGATGGAACAAGGCTCCAGAGGAAATGGGAAAGGATGGGATCAAAATACAAAGAGAGGGATTAACCTTGGCAAGGAAGGCTATTTCATCCTTTCAGCCTGGAGGTGAGACCTGGTTTGAATTAGGAAGAAATGATGGAGTTTATCATCAAGAATTTCAATCTTCTCAGTAAAGTAGGAATCAAGGTGATTTGCAGAGGGCATAATGGGGTAAATTTGGAGCTTTAAGGAGAGAAGGGGCTTGGAACAGTCACTGTGGGGAATGTGACAATTGCCACATAGTAGTCACATTCCTTGTGGACGTTAATATGAATTTGGAATGAGCCATCACTCGATCGGGGGATGTCTTTCTCCAGAGGTGCTCACAGGCTAAGGAATTGGAAAAGAGAAGACTGGCAGTTGGGGCGACTCCTAGTTGCAGTAGAAAGACAAGGACCCAGGATTCAGAAGAAGGGGTCAGTGCCCCATCACTATATTTGACTATAGCGTTAAAATAGGAGCCCTATTATCTGTTGAAGAGGAAGGCTGAGTTCTCAAGAAATGGATTCCTTTGCTTAAGGAAGAATACCTGTCCAAGAGTTTTGACAAGGAAGTTCTCACAATCTGTTCCCAAACTCCAAGCTAAGTTTCTTCCTTTACCCTGGAGAGCTAAGGAGACAGAAACAAGAGGCTGGGCTTTTGCTGTGTAATGGAGTGATTTTTTTCAATTAAACTCCTCAGCAACAGTGCAACCTGGAAAATCCAACTTTTAATTTGATCCGCTTTTAGGTCCCCTGATTGGAAAAAATCATAGCCAGAAGGATCCCGAGTTATACCAAGGTTGTCGCTAAATTTTAGGAAGAACATTGGCAAATGAGCACAAGTCCAGAGGTGGGCAAACCAAAATAATGAGATAAATTATCTAACACATACAGCTGGTGAAAAAGAAATGGGTGGCCTTGGGAGGAGGCAAGTTTTCTGTAAGTCAGAGAGGTCTTGGTGCCAAGTCTAGAAGAAGGCTTGTTGGGGTGGTTCAGGCTGGAGTGTCCCTTCCCACTCCCAAGTGCTGAAATCCTTTGAAGAGGCAGTTTTAGACACAAACCTGGAAGCAACTTTAGAGATTTAAGTTTCATCTCCTTTTATTTTACAAGTAAAGGAGCAAAATGAAATGAAATGGATAAAGTCAAGAAGGCCTGAATTCAAATGTAGACTCAGACATATGCTAGCTTTATATGGGCAAGTCACAACTATTTGTTTTGATTTCCTCATTTGTAAAATGGGGACCAATAACAGCACCTCTCTCCCAAGGTAGTTGTGAAAATCAAATAAGATTTGTAAAGCATTTAGCAATGTTTGGCACAGAGAAGGCACTACGTAAAATGTCTTGTTCAGTCCTGTCCGACTTGTCGTGACACCATGGACCTTAGCTATCCATGGGGTTTTCTTGGCAAGGATACTGGAGTGGTTGCCATTTCCTTCTCCAGTAGATCCAGTCGTAAATTTTAGTTGTCATTATAATTATTTATTGTTATTATTATTAGTGGTAGAGCTGGAAATAGCCTGTGTCCAAATCCAGCAACCAGAATATTGTGTGGGAGCAGCAAAAGTACTGATCCTGATTTTCAACCCTGTACCCTTTCCCCTACCCCCCTACTGATCCATTTGGAACCTGAGCAGGTGGCATTTTCCTTGCTCCTGATATCCTATGCCCTGGGGAAACTCTTTCTTAGGAAGAATGGGAGAAGATGCCTTTATTCACACCTTCTTGGAGAATGGACAAATTATCCTAAAGGAACCACTGGAGAATGTATTAATTGCTGAAGAGGAAAAGGACCCCAAGATAAGGTTATTGTGGTTTGAAGAATCCCCCAGGATACCCCTGAGGAAGAGAGAAAAGGTTCAATCAAGCTTGCAGCTAGGATTGACTTTTTTTTTGTAGGTACCAGAACTTCAGTGTTAGGAAACAACTAGGGATCGGATGCCTTGATTTCTCTGTTTTGACACACGGTCCTGAGAGCAAAGGAGAAAAATGCTCCTAGTGGAAGTGCCTGGGAAGTACAGATAGACTCTTCCTCTTCCCATTGCCCCTTCACTTTCAAGATCACCCCCCCACACACACACATTCCCAGAAGAGTAAGCAAAGTCTTTCTACACATTCATCTCCCCTCACCCCAAAAAAACAAAGCATTTCTTATAATCTTTTATTGTTAGAAAACTGGGTAAAAGCTACACAATTTTCAGTAAACCAACAGAATTGTCTTTTGTGCATATGAAGGCTGTGTGAGGACTCTGTGTGCTTTTCTCAGCTCACCACCAATAACGAGGCCAAAGAGGACTCTTCCTTTCAAGACCAGCGGGTAGTGAGTGCCCCACATCTTGCGAGGGTCACTTCTCCATCCCTGGGCCAGGATGGGGCCCGACTCCTACAGGATGTTGTCCAGACCCTTCTGCCTGGTGTCCTACCCGGTGTAGCAGCCACTGCTTCCTGCGGGACGGCACAGGGGACCCCTGAATCTCTGGCAAGAAGAATGTTCACAATCTAACCTCACTGACTCTTAGCGGTGATGGAATCAGCCCTTCCAGGGGGGCTAAATGGAGAACCTCTTGGAAGCCAGGAAAGCCCTAAAGTATAAGAAACCAATGATTCACCTAGCAAGGGTCAGACACTCGTCCTGCAGGGCTGGGCCACGGTCCTGACTAGTAATCCTACTTTGCAAAGAGAGAAGCTGCCGGATGAGGCTGGCAGGACGGCCGGGGAAATCGAGGCGACGTTCTCTAAAGTTACCGCATCGTCAGTTTGGGTCAACCGAATGTAGCGAGCGTCCCACTGGCAGGCGGCTAACGAGCCAGGCACTGGCCCCTCCACACGGCTGCAATGTGGGGGTGCCACAGGATTCAGGGAGCCCCTGGCAAAAGAGAAGCCCTCTGCTCCCTTAGATCAGAGCCGCCGGACCTGGACGAGCTTCAGCATCACGAAAAGCAGATTTGTTAAACACGAGCTGGACGATGGTGGCTCCTGCCAGGAGCGGCCGGACTGAGGAGGTCTGGCGATTCTCTCCACTCCCCCTTTGGTGTGTCTTTCTCCGGTGTTTGTAGGGGAGGGCCGAGGGGAAGAACCAGACAGCAAATAGAAGGCAGCCCGGCAAACCTTCCCTGGTTAGCACTGCAGAGCCATGAAGGCAGAAGCCCCTGAGGACTCTGGGGAGACACTAAGAGGTGGCTTCAAGGGAGACACGGGGGGGGGGGGGGTCTCCACTTTTGGCCCGCGGGTGGGTTGAACACTAAAAGGGCTCTTCCGCCTCTCAGGCTCTGTCTTCTTCGGTCACGATGCCCCCTCGGCCGGAGCCAGTGAGGCAGAACGCCCCGACACCTGGGTGCTCAGAAGCCCCCTCCCCACGGCTGCCCCCTCTCCTGGGCCGCCCAGCAGGGGCTGCCTCTGAAACACTCCATCCGGCTTCTAAGCCCGGACGTGAGGCCGATGACATTCCAGATCGAGCAGGCTCGGGGACGTCTATGAAGCTGCGCCGTCCATTCAGGCTCAGAAGGAAACGGCCAACCTTAGTGCAAAGGGTGGGAGGCCCAATAGTCATCCCCTGCGGGCTCCCCGGCTCCTTCCCATCCCTGACCCCAGGGGGCCGCTTCTCCCACTGTCCTCACGGGGTGAGGGGGGCCTGGCAGCTGTGTGGCACAGACGAGCGAGGCCGAATGCTCTCTCTTGGCCTCCGCGCCCCTCCCCCAGGCTAAAACTGCCGCTGGAAGGCTCTTTGGTCCCAGCAGCTGTCTGTGGAAGCAGCTCCTCTTTTCTTGTAAAAACTCCAGAGGCTCCGCCCTCCACTGGTTCCTCTCCCTCCTAGGGGCTGCCCTGAGCATTCAAATTCAGCCTTCTGGGTTGCTGGAGAGTTCAGATGGGGAAGTGTGGGGGAGCCGTAGGAAGGCTCCCAGGGAGAGACCAGGGCCGGGGCACCCCCATCACCGTGTAGGCTGCAGCCAAGAGATCGGGCCAAGAGGAGGACAGCATCTGCGGAGAAAAGTGGGAGAGACCCTGTTAAATCCCACGTGGGGAAGACGCTTTCCATGCCACGCTCCAGAGAAACAAGCCTGGCTTTAAAGTTAAATGAGCCTCGCTAAAAGCTCTAGAGGGAGGCTGCGAGATAATAATCTGGAGGGAAATGAAGCCAGTTCTGGGTTTGTTGTTGCAGTCCACAACACCCTTCACATCGGACTGCTTCTTTCTGCTCCTGAGACCTCGGCCAAGGACCTCATCACACAGCTAAGAAACACACTTCAATAGCTCCCAGCCTTCCTCTGCTCTCTCCAGTTAGTTCTTCACAAAGTAGCCCTGTTATTAACCTATTCATACTGCTGTGGCTCCCTATTACCTCAAATAAAAGAGAAATTTCTCTATTTGGCTTCACATTATGGTCTCAACTTGCCTTTCCAACTTCATAATCCATTATTTTTATCCATTTTTGTTGTTGGTAATTTATTTACCAATTACATGTAATACATTTCCACATACGTTTTTTGGAAGTTATAGGCTCCAAATTGTCTCCCTTCCTCCCTTCTGTCTCCCCTCCCAGAGCTGGAAAGCAATTTGATCTGAGTTATACATGTTTTATTATGCAAATCATATTTCCATATTGTTCATTCTTGTAAGTGAATAATCAGATAAAACCCAATCCCCAAACAAAACCCCAAATAAACAAGTGAAAAATCACATGCTTTCATCTGCATTCTGACTCCAACAGTTCATTCTCTGGGGGGTAAATAGCATTCTTTGTCTTAAGTCCTTCAGAGTTGTCCTGGGTCATTGTATTGCTGAGAGTAGTTGAGTCTATCATAGTTGTTTAATCCATTTTTTTAAATAGTTACTGTCCAGGGGCAGCTAGGTGGTGCAGCGGATAGAGTGCTGGGCTTAAAGTCGGGAAGACATCCTCCTGAATTCGAATCTGGCCTCTGACATTTACTAGCTGTGTGACCCTGAGCAAGTCACTTAACCCTGGATGCCTCAGTTTCCTTCTCTGGAAAATGAACCAGAGAAGGACATGGCAAACTACTCCAGTATCTTTGCCAAGAAAACCCCAGACAGGGTCATGATGAACAAGACATGACTGAAATGACACTCTACGGTCCAGCCAAAATGATCTTTTTGCTATTCCTCACACCCATGACCCCATCTCCCACTGCCATGACTTTGTAATTGTTGTACCCCATGCCTAGAATGTACTTTCTCACCTCCACCTCTTAGAATCATTGGTTTCCTTCAAGACTCAGCTCAAAACAAAACAAAACAAAACAAAAAAAAGCTCCAACATGAAGCTTGATTCCTCTGGCTCCTTCTTGCTGTTTTTCTTTTTGTTGATATTCTATACACACTTATTCAGTTACTGACCCATGGCAGGTGCCTAATAAACGCTTATTGACTGAATAAATCAACCCTAAAGGATGATTTTCTAAACCCTTAAACTGGGCTGCTCTGACACTCATTCAAGCATAAACTGCTTAAAGACATACCTAGGCAGAGGCTTACCTGAAGTGATGTTCTCCCTCCAACACGAAACTACCAAGATCAGCTGAAAGTCTTGGAAACAAATTGCCCAAGCCAGAAGAGATCATCATCCTGTCTAACATGCTCCCCTTACAGGTGAAGAAGGTGAAGACCAGGAGAGTGTCTGCTAAGACACTCCAGAAGTCTGTGTTCTTGGCTCTGCTGCTTCCAGGTTCTGACATATCTGGGTCTGATCCCTGGCTGCAGGAACCCCCCCCCCCAGAAAGGTTCATTGGCAGATCTGGGGTGGGGGGAGCACTGTCTGATGAAAAGGCTCAGTTAGCAAATGCTACTAGAAAGGCAGAGCTAGGAGCCATGGTGATTGTTTAGGGACCTCAGACATCATTGTGTCCAAACTGTCCAGAGGAGGAACCTGAAGCTCTTGGTAGTTTTGACAGGTATTAAATAGCAGAGTTAGGACATAAGTGGAGGCATCTTGTCTCCACAGCCAATACTCATCTAACTACCCCCCTGTTTTCCCCTTGGAGTCAAGTATTTGGGTCAAGGCAGATGGAATCATTCAAGGAGATACTAAACCTGGTCAGCCAGAGGTGGGAACATGCTAGACTCTGGATTTTATGATACAGGGAGAAGGGGATGAACTCTTGGCAAGATGCAGGGTCATCTGTTAAAAGGAGCTGGGCTTGGCTCCTGGACGCTCTTATAACATCAAGCAGCCCAGGAAATATTGGATAATGTTTTTAGATTAAACAGGAAGTAGAAAGAAGCACAGTCAGTATCCAGCTACTTAGGAAAGTGGAATGGAAATTCATCAGTTCACCCCTACCCAAGCCAAGAGCATCGAATGATAAGGTCCAGATTCCAACATCATCCAATTTGGAGTTGCAGTGGCTCAAAAGATGTGCTTTTTTTAAAAGCCCGAGTTCCTCGGGCTTTCCCCAATCTGTGGGCAAATCCAAGCAATTCTTGGGAAGCAGGGAGAGGAAAGAGAGAGGGAGATAATTTGGAACTCAAAATTAAGAAAAAAAACTAATTTTAAAATTGTTTTTACATGTAACTGGAAAAATATTTTAAAAATCAACCTCAGAAATGTCTTTTATAACTCCACCTACTTACCTTCTTTCTTTTCATTTCCACCATTCTAGGTTAGATCTCATACCATTTCTATAATAGTGTAACAGGTTCCTAACTGGCAGCATCCTTTTACCTCTACCAAAGTCATCTTTAAAACACACAGGCCTTGTCTCCCAAATAAAAGGCACAATTCTTGGGTCAAGGTTCAATGTCCTCCATAATCTGACTTCACCTTTTTATTCCTTGTAGCCCAGTGAAAATAATGTCTGCATTTAGACTCGAGTGTCTGAGCTCAGATTCTGAATTTCTTTTCTTTTTAAAATTTAAAAAAAAATTTAAGTTTTATTTTTATTATCGTGCAAAGCACAGAGCACACTCACATATAATCAAAACCCCCAAATAAAACCAAAGATACACTGATATGAAAAATGACTCTAAGAGTTCTTTTACAGGAGGAGGATGGCATTCCCTGTCAGAAGTTTTTCAGGACTGTCCCAGATCATTGCATTGCTGAGCGGAGCAGATTCTGAATTTCTTCCTGGGTACCGTGTGACCTTGGGTAAATCACTTCTTCATTTCTCTGGGTGAACATCAGCTGAACAAATGATGAGGGTTGGAGGTGGGGTAATACTAGATGAGTTTTAAGGTTCCTTCCAGCTCTGAATCCATGATACTCTCTTTTATATATTCTATGTCCCAGTGAAACTGGCCTACTCATTGTTTCTCAGCATTCCCTGGTTTCTCCTGTTCCAAGGTCTATAATGGACATTTCCTCCTCCCTGACATTCTTGTCTTTTGACTTCTATCCCATCTTTGAAGACCTGGATACTATGCTCTCTCCTCCATGAAGCTGGAAGTAATCCCTCCCTCCTTGAACTCTCATTCCTTTTTTTTTTTTTCTTTTCTTTTTTTAAACCCTCACCTTCAGTCTTGGAGTCAGTACTGTGTATTGGCTCCAAGGCAGAAGAGTGGTAAGGGTAGGCAATGGGGGTCAAGTGACTTGCCCAGGGTCACACAGCTGGGAAGTGTCTGAGGTCAGATTTGAACCTAGGACCTCCCTTCTCTAGGCCTGACTCTCAATCCACTGAGCCACCCAGCTGCCCTCTCTCATTCCTTTTTAGGATAACAGATTTAGAAATGGAAAGGGATCTTAAGAGGCCATCAAGTTTAGCCACCTCATTTTACAGATAAAGCAAGTGAGGACTAAGGAGCCCAAGGTCACATGGATATTAAGTATCTGAGGCAGGATTTGAACCCAGGTCTTCCCGACTCCATGCCCAATTAGAACTCTATCCATGGCTCCACATTGCTGACCACTTATTTTCTAACCTACTGGTCTCTCAAAAGCAAGAACCGAATTCTTCGTCAGTATTGTGTTTTGATTGTCTTACATCAGAGTAAGAGCGCTTAGTAAACGTTCAGTTTGAAAATCTGAGTCCTCCTTTCTTACCACACCAGGATCTTTGACTAGGAACTTGGAAAGGTGCTCTTTCCCAAGTAAAGGCCAGCAGAATACATTTCTACACATATTTTATTGTCCCTACTGTATACCAGCCCAATCCACATCGGTAAAGGGAATTCCTCACCAGGAGCTTACTACAAGGATGAAATAAAAAAATAAACAAAATTTCCTGGGGATGTAAAGACAACAAGGAAAATAGATGGCTGTCCTCAAAGAGGTCATCTTCTCTGAATTCAGAGGTTAAGGGGTACACTTTGCTCTGATAGTCTCTTTGAAAGTGGGATAGAATTTGCTAACCATTCATTAGAAGATAGCAATGAAATGCCTTGTGGAAGAACTCTAATAAATAACTAATTCAGTCTATCTGAGGGTTAAGTTAGAACTTGGAACCCAGCCCTCAGGAATAAGCCTCCAGTGACCATGAGGCAAAGATTCCAGTCTTAGATTCTCATCAAGGTATCTCAGAAGCATAATTTGCTCAGGTTTTCTTCTCTCAGCTACCCCTCATGTTCTTGACCCTTTCTCTCTTCATTGTAAAACGTTCAATCTTAAATTCCTTTGAACCTCTCCAAATCTTCCTCCTCCTTCTTTCTAGAATTTTCGTTCCAACCATTTATCTATCAAGTCTTTTCATTTTCTAAATGCTTCCTCTACCAACTTTCCAAATTGTCAAAAGTCCCTAGCCCTTGTCACAAAGATTTCTTGGCTCATCTCCCACTAGGGTCCTTCCTCTAGTTTTGTCACCAAATTATTGAGTATCCAAATTGGAAGTCACTACAACACATACCTGAGAAGGAATCTCTTATATGATATTCCAGTCATAAAGTGGCACTCTTTAATCTTCTCCAGCGATGGGGAACTCATTACTCCTTTAGGTAACCTATTTCCCTTTTGGACAACTATAAACATTAGGGACCTTTTCCTTAGAGAGAGTCCAAATCTTCCTCTTTGCAGCCTCCAGCCTTGCTCTCTGGAGCCAAACCAAACAAATAAAATCCCTTTTCCATATGACAGACCTTTAAATACTTGAAAGCACTTATCTATCATGTGCCCCCTAAGTATAGTCTTCTACAGGAGAAGAATTCCCAGGTCCTCCTGCTGATTCTAATATGGCATGTTTTCCAACTCCCTTACCATCCTGATCATTATCCTTTGGACGCTTTCCAAATTGTCAATATTCTTCCTAAAATATAACTCTCCAAATTCAGTACACTAATACCAGATAAAATATTGCTGTCTCTTCTCTGCAAACAATATTTCTGCTCATCAGCCTCAGGCAGGGTCAGTTTTGGGGGCTGCTGTAAGCCCAGTAGTGATCCATGTTGAACTTTTTGTCCTCTAAAATTCCTGGGTCTCTAAAACTCCCATGTCTCCCTCCATCCTGTAATTGTGCAGTTGACTCCTTTGAAACCAAGTTCAGGATTTAAATCTATCCTTATAGAGTAGAATCTAAGAAGGATTGATCCATTGTTTAGCTCAGTGGTATTAAATCCAAACAGAAATGGATCCCTGTGGCCATACAATGACTCAGAAAACCATGACAACATTTTCTATGTTGTATTTCACTTTTTGAGGCAGTTGTGGCTCAGTGATTAAGAGCACTGGCCTGGAGTCAGGAAGACCTGAATTCATATCCATCCACAGACACTTCTTAGCTGTGTGACCTTGGGCAAGTCACTTAACCTCTGTAAGTTAGGCTTGGGATTATTCTGATTCAAATTTGGTCTCAGACAGTTCCTAGTTGTGTGACCCTGTCCAAGTTACTTAACTTCTGATTGCCCGACAAAAGGATGCACTGGAGAAGGAAATGGCAAGCCATTCCAATACCCTTGCCAAGAAAACCCCATGCATAGCTGCAGTTCCTTGGATCAGAGATTGTTGGACATGATTCAACAATGTTAATTCTATTTTTATTTATTTTGTTAAAATTACGCAACAACTTAATCTAGCTTGGTATTCATTAATTACCACTTTTGGGGGTTCAAATGTTCAATCAAGATTCTAAATCTACTTATTTCTTATAATTTAGTCAATCTATCCTATCCACATGGGCTCTGATAAACAATCCAGGTATACTGTGTAATCGGCATTCTTCTGATATGCCAGCCTCTTAAAAAATAATTGTCAAAAAATGGAAAGAAAGCTATTTTTGAATTGTTCTTGATGACCCTTTGCTGGCTTGGATAATTGCTGCTTCATTTACTAAATGCTTACAAACCACGTCCTTTAATAATACATCCTAGAATTTTGCCAGGGATTGAAGCCAAGCTCAGCCCCATGTATTTGAGGAATTCATTTTTCTATCCCCTCTTGAAAATCAAGACAGAAATTGCCCATCTACCATTCTATGACACCTCTTCTCTCCTCCGTAATTGCTCCAAGATTGGTCAACAATTATGATCTGGGCTGCTCTCAGTGTCCTGTGGTGTAGTTTGCCCAGGCTTGGCAACTTAAACTCATTAAGCATTTCTGGACCATTCTTTCCAGTTTTTAATCCTTCCTTCATTAGGGAGAGATCAGGGTAGCTGATGTTTGGAAAATTGTACAATGATTCCAAATTACTAGATGCCATAAAAGCCCATTTCTTTGATAACAACATTCTTCCTGTGATGATATAGAGGGTTTCTGTTCCAGTACGTCTTGGACAAGATGACTTCTGAAATAATTTCTGATTCTGATAATTTGGGATTCTGTGATAGAAAAATAGGAAGGTGCTACTGAGAGAGAAACTAGCATAGATACAAATCACCAGAAACCACTCTCTTGGAAGAGCCAGAATGATAAGTACCTAAATGGCCACCATTGGTGGAAAAAAGAAAGCAGGTTAATAATGTAAGGAGAAGGAAAGAAAAAATGATGAACAACCCAAGTCTGAGTCTGCATTTTGCAAACAAGACCAAAAAACTGGAGAAGATCAAAAGCAGAAAACTCGTGGTTGGGGATTAAATGAGGAGGGACATGGTATCATCTTGGTTTGAGTGTGTGTGTCTGGAGTCGGGGATTCAAGGAATCAGACCAGGGATCTTGTGGAACACCTTCCTAGCTCAATGATCCTGGGAATTGTTCAGAAGCCCGGCTCCGCTCTCCTCTGTGCAGAGCTGAATAAGGCGTCCTGAGCTGGGCTCCTCTCCCCTCTTCTGGTCTCGTCAGGTTAAGGCCAGAGGAGGCTGAAAGATGGGTGGTAAGGCTATGTTCTCCAGACAGAGCAAAGGGCTCCCTCAGCCCCCACAGCTGGGATCTCTCTGAAGGGGGAAAAAAAAAACCATCCCACAACCAACAACACAAGAAACTGGTCAGAGCTGCACCAGCCCAGCAATCAAGGTGGCTCCTCATCCAGTCATGCTCAGACATGGCTTTTCCAGTTACTTTTACTCAGCCAGCTCCATTTTGATGCCAAAAAAAAGAAAAAAAGCCTTCCCTCACAACTGGCAACCAGTTATTCCCTGACCCCACCTCCCTCCAAGGCTTCTAAGTTACCCTCTGAGTGTTACCTTTGAAAGAATGTCAGAGAAGCCAATATTTTTTTTTTTTTTTTTGCAGCTCATTCCCTAGAGAACCAAGAAACTAGGCTGTTCAGTTTTATCTCCAGGCTTTACCAAAGAGCAAAAGAAAGTGGGGAGGGGAACCCAAAATGACCAAGAAAAAAAAAGAGAAACCCCCACCCCCAAACTTCCTATTCTGCTTGGTTTTTATGAAAGTAAATTCCCCGTATTTCACGCCGCTGATCTCAGTCTTGGGATCCTTGCCCATCTCTCCCCACACCCTGTGCATGTCCCTTTAAGGGACTCCAAAGCTTTGTTGGGCTGGATTTAATAGCTGAAACATCAGCTTCCATTTAGAAGCAATCCCAGAGCCAGTGAGATTGCTTTTGCTGGCACAGAGGTTTCAGCATTGTGGGACGGCGGCAGAGACCGGCTCATTGAGAAAATTAATTTTTCAGCTCAGGATGGCTCCTGAGGAATGGCCTTGTGACCCAAGCTGAGAAGGATGGAGTCTTCACACTGGTACTTGCAATATTTAATGGCCGGGTGCCAGTTAATTAGATTAGTTGAGCAACTGTGACAGATGCTAGGCAACGGCAGAACTGAGGGATGGGTGAGGGGCTGAAAGGAAAGGGGAGGGAGAAGGAAGGAAAACCATTATCATTCGGGGCACGAAACCGGAGTGCAAATCCAGGTTAAGCCTCTCCGGTTTAGAGATGGCGGCCAGCTAAACACCCAAAGCTGGATTTTCCCTAGAAATTCTTGGTCCCTTGGCTGAAAACAGTGACTTAATATAAAGAGGGGGGGAAAAAAAGAGGGGAAAAGGGGAAAGAGACGACCAGTCATGGGCAGAGCCAAGGAATGTTCCTCTGTTCAGGGCCAACAACATCTCATCTGCTGCCAGCTGGACATGAAGAAATAAAGGGCAACTTGGACTTTGAGAACGCCGACCCTATAGGTCTTGGCCCAGTCACTGGGCTACTCTTTGGAGGTGAAGAAACTATGGGAGAGAAGCCTGGCTTCATGGAGGTTGGGGTTTCAACGGAGGTTGGTGACAGGGCTCAAAGTATATATACATACAAACACAAAGATGCCCCATTAAGATGCCCCATTCCATCTCTTATCCTTGAGTGATGGTGGGGAGTATCTCTATAGCCTTCCAAATAAGTACCCCATTATTATAGTCCCTTCCACATTACCCTAGAGCAGTGATTCCCAAAGTGGGCGCTACCGCCCCCTGGTGGGTGCTGCAGCGATCTACGGTGGTGGTGATGGCCGCACTTTTTTTTGTATTACATTCTATTCTGAGTTCAACAAATAGTTTCATAATTTCCAGGGGACGCTAAGTAATATTTTTTCTGGAAAGGGGGCGGTAGGCCAAAAATGTTTGGGAACCACTGCCCTAGAGGAACTCCTCCCCGCTTTTGTTACTCTCACCTTAATATTTTTTAAACCCTTACCTTCTGTCTTAGAATCAATACTTTTTGAACTGGTTCCAAGACAGAAGAGCATTAAAGGCTATGTCGTGGGTGTTTGCTGAGGGTCATACAACTAGGAAGTATCTGAGGCCAGATTTGAACCCAGGATCTCCTGTCTCTGAGCTTGACTCTCAATCCACTGGGCCATCCAGCTGCCCACTCTTAACATTTTTGTGTGTGTAGATCCCTTTGGAAGTCTGGTGGAATCTTTGGACTGCTCTGCAGAATAATGTTTTTCAATGCAAAAATAGAGGAGATTGCAAAGGAAACCAACCATATTAATATATGGTTATCAAAATATTTTTTAAAAATCAGTTTATAGAGACTAGGTTAAGAATTCCCACCCTGCAGCCTTCTTAAACCAGAGCATATTTCTGAGAGTCCTGCTTTACCAAATTTTGCTTTTTCATTCACACCCAGAACCTGAGCTTCTTCTGTTTCTCGCATAACTCCTGTGTTAAGAACAGTCACCCTATCATACACAGGAATCCATGTAGGTTCATTCCCCTGATAGACAGGGAAAGATAAAAGGCTAAGTTATGGACCCATTATTTAATTTAGCAGCGATCCTATCCACTGAGGTGATGAAGGTTGGACTTCTTATGAACATAAGGGAAAACATGTTTGAAACATAAAATAGACTTCAGATTCCAGGTAATCTATTTAACATCTTGGCTCCACTCCCAAAATTCTAGGTAGCTGATTTGAAAGGATTTTGTTTGTTTATTGCCTTTCATTCTCCTGAGTTTCCCAAAACTACTCAAGAAATCAAAGGCACATAATTTGATTTTCCCAAACCATGGAATTAGGAACTCATCTTTAAAGCCATATTCTAATATTATATCTGACTATTCCCCTGCATGAACCATAAGTAGACCCAACTCAATGGGTCTCCTACCTGTCTTTCAAGCAATCTTTTGTATCCTCCATCTATATACATTTGTTCACATTATGACTTAGAACTGTCCTCTTTTTAAAAAAAATTATTTTTTATTACATTAAAATTCCCAAATAACTCCCTCCCATCCTCGAACCAAAGTAGGCATCATTTAACAAAAAGGTATATGTATTTATAAAACCAGGTCTTGTTTATTTCTATTCATCAGTTCCTTCTCTGGAGATAAACACACACAAGTCATTCTTCAAAAAATATTTCTTTTGCTGTATATAATGTACTCTTGATTCTGCTCATTTCATTCTTTATAATTTCATGTAAATCTTTCCAAATATATGTAATGTGTGTGTACATATATATATATATATATATATATATATATTAACATTCTAGGGGCATCTAGGTGGCTCAGTGGCTCCTTTTAATTTCCAGTTCTTTGCCAAGCACAAAGAGAGCTGCTATAAATATTTTAGGATGGATAGGTTCTTTTCCTTTTTTCTGACCACTTTAGGAAAGAAGCCAAATAGTGGTATTGCAGGATCAAAAGATATACGCAGCTCTATAACTCTGGGCATCATTCCAGATTGTTCTCCAAACACGACTACTAATCCTGTTTTGAGAGCTAGTTCGAGCCTTCCTTCTCCCATGATGATTTTCCTGACCACCTTAGCCCAGATTGTTCTTTCCTTCCTCTGCACGCCTATAACACCTCCTCCCCATGCTTTCATCTTTCTGTAATTAAAGGACTACTCTAGTTATGTTTTCTTAAACCTTTCCCTTCTATCTTCAATCAATATTATTCAATCAATATTAATTATCAGTTCCAAGGTCTTATGGGGAAAGAAGACTAAAGCAATGGGTGTTAAGTGACTTGCCCAGGGTCACACAGCTAGGAACTATCTGAGGCCAGATTTGAACCCAGAACCTCCCATCTCTGGACCTAGTTATGTTTTTATATAATAATGTGTGACAATAGCAATAATGGAGAGGCAGCACACTATATTGAAAAAAAACCCTAATCTCTCCTACTTACATTATTTTTCAATAATTTAGTTTTCTTCCCCCGTGAAATGGAGATTAGAAATTCTGCTTTGCCAACCATGAGGGATTCCTATTGAGGTCAAAAAGGCTCCTGGGTAAAGATGAAGTACATTTCATAAGAATTGGGGAGAAGCAGTTGGTCTAGCCTCTTGATCATCTGATTAAAAGGACTTTAAACTGAACTGGAGGGGAAAAAGAAGAAAGCCTGAGGTAAAACTATAAATCCAGGAGCTTTAGAGGAAGTGCCCGAGGAAGAACGATAGTGGGAAAGGTGCCCAGTAATTCAGAAGAGAATAGGGAACAATTTATACAGTGCCAGATGCTTATATACTGAGGTAGATTATGAATAACGATGTGAATCTAAAATATCAGGGAATATTACATTTATACACATTTCCAAGTTTGTTCCTACTTAAAGAACACACAAACTCCATGAAGTCATGGCATGTTTTGTCTTTCTATTTCCAGCATCTAGTGCATAGTACTTGCTTAACAAAGGCTTGTCCAATTGGATTTTTAGACTGATGTAATCTTTTTGTTGGACTAGCAGTGATTCCCAAAGTGGGCGCCACTGCCCCCTGGTGGGTGCTGCAGCGATCCAAGGAAGTGGTGATGGCCACAGGTGCATTTATATTTCCTATTAATTGCTATTAAAATTTAAAAAATTAATTTCCAGGGGGCTAAGTAATATTTTTTCTGGAAAGGGGGCGATACGCCAAAAAAATTTGGGAACCACTGGACTAGAGGGTGCCGAAGGTTCCTTTATGTCTATGAGCCTATAAACTTGCTTCATAAAAGGACTCAAGAGAGTTGAAGAGATTAAAAAACCAACCAAAAAACCAACCTAGATTGTCTGAGGGAATTCAAGTCTTCTGACTCAAATGAATGATGGCCAGGACTACTGAAAGAACTTGCAAATATGGTCAAAAGACTTCCATGAGTAGCATCTGAAGAATGTGGAAAGCACCCTAGCAAAGTATGAGGAAAAGGCTTCCAATATTCAGAAGAAGAAGGTGGATTTTGTAAACTATCTGCCAGCAAGAATAGCTTCCAATGCTAGAGAATTCTAGAATGGGTTACTATAAATTAGAGGTTTTTGACCCAGAGTCTGTAAACTTAGTTTTTTGCCCCAAGTAATTTTATAGTTATATATACATATATTAAAAAAAATTAATTCTGTTTCAGAAATGATGCTAAGCATTGGTTCCAAGGCAGAAGAGTGGTAAGGGCGAGGCAACTAGGGTTAAGTGACTTGCCTAGAATCACGCAGCTAGGAAGTGTCTGAGGCTAGATTTGAACCTAGCACTTGCCTCTAGATCTGGCTTTCTATCCACTGAGCCTCTTATTTCAATATAACTGGTTTCCTTTCTAATCTTTTGTATTTTGTTTTTGTGCTTTTAAAAACATTTCGAGAAAGGCTCCACTGCATCCGCTAGGCTGACCAAATGGATTATGATACACACACACACACACAAAATCCAAGAATCCCTGTTATAACCAGATTGTTTCCAATGCTTAGAAAGGGAAGCACCAGTGACTAAAGGCCAGCACAGGTTCACTAGATTAATTGTATCAGAGATAAACTATATACATATATATATACATATTTGCTGCCTTAGGGTATTTAACAAGGTCTAACAAGGTTCTGAAGTTAAGAGGGAAGATTGTGGGTGAGGTGATAATTCAGTAAATTGGATTTAGCATTGGCTGAATGGCAGTAGTACCCATGGAATGGTGATGAACAGATAGAAAGTAAAGGAAAATGATTTGGTGAAATGCCCCCAGGAATCAAAAGATGATAGACTGAAAGCTGGAAAGGACCTTAAAGGTCATTTAATCCCACCTCCAATCCTCATTGGTTTTGCAAATGGGAAAAAATGAGGTCTGAAGAGTCTGTGCTTTGCCCAAGATTACCCAATAGGTGAAGGTCAAGATTCCCAACCAGCTCTTCTGCCTCCAAATCCAGTGCCCTTCCCCCTATACAATACAACTTCCTTTCTCCTCTGTCCTTCACCTTGTTCCATTCAACATTTTAAATCTTTGGACGATAATAATAATAGTTGCATTTATATAGCACCTACTATGCCTGGCTTTGTTCTAGGATTTTTAGAAATATCTCATTTGATCTTCACAAGTCTGCAAGGAAAGTACTATTATTGTCTCCATTTTATATTTAAGGAAACTGAGGAAGACAGAAGTTGTGACTTGTCCAAAAGACACAGCTGGTAAGTGTCTGAGGCTAGATTTGAACTCTGATCTTCCTGGCTTCAGGCCCAGAACTCTATCCACTTGTACCACTTATCTGGATAAAGTGAGATGGCACAATTATCGCATCTGCAGAAGACACGAACTTAGAATGGAGAGCTAATTTGTTTGATGATATAGAGTCAGGATAGAGAGAGATTTCAAAATGGATGGCGAAGACTGGCTGAATTTATTAAACTCTGCAGGGGATAAGTGTAAATTCCTGCACTTAGGTTAAAGTAAGTCAGCACCACAAATATGGGACAAAGGTGAAATGCCTAAATAGCTTATGCGTCAGAGATTTTGGTATTTTAGTTGAATGCAGATTCATAAGTCAAAAGTGCAGTGCAATTGCAAAAAATAAAAAAAAAGAAAATGAAAATGATGCTAGAAATTTGAGAGCAGAATAAGTGAGGTCCCAGCACCCCTTTCCTGGCCCCCAATACTGTATGCTGGTCAGGCTATATCTGGAAAATTCACATTCAGTTCAAAGGCAGGTCTTTTCAGAGGATTGGCTTTAAAAACTGGAGATTTCTAGAAAAAGATGACAAAGCCTAGCCACTCTGTGGGAGAATGTGGAGACCAGTCTTTGACAAAGCCAGGGCAAAGCATGTGTACACAAGGGAAAATGCGAAAAGGGTGATTCCTTACATTTGAGAATCACAACCTTTGTGTTACTGCCCATCAGAGGCCCTGAAGTTTTACTGAAAAAACATAAAACTATGATCATTACGAAACAAATATCTTTGTGATAAACAGAACATTTTTCAGACCTTAATGTAGTTGTAAAAAAATAACATTATCAAGTCATCTCATGCTGCCTCCCCTCTCTACTGTTTGTTGTATCACAGACATGATCTAGTCTAACAAGCGGAATGCTGGACTTTTTATGAATATCATCAGGGTAGGCATGTTCAGATATAAAATAAGCTTCAGGTGTCCTAGTAATTGTTTTGACAATTTGGTGGGAAGTCCTTAGTCCCACTCTCTAAAGCCTATGTCTACTTTATTTATCCCTAATTTTGAAAGAGAGACAGTATGGTATAATGGAATTCTAACCTTGAATCAGGAAGCCTATTTAAATCATGCCTCTGTCCACTTACTGTGTGACCTTCGGCAGCTGCATAACTAGCGGGTCAGCCTATTCCTGGAATAGGTAAAGGAATATACCTTTCTGAATCTCAGTTTCCTCATCTATATGATAAGGGACTTGGTATTAAAGGCTAATTCTCTCTCTCTCTCTCTCTCTCTCTCTCTCTCTCTCTCTCCCTTTTCTTCCTCCCTCTCTCTCTCTTTCCCTCCTTCCCTTTCTTTCTCTCTTTATATTCTCTCTCTCTCATATTCTCCTTCTCCCTTTTTTATATTCTCTCTCTCTCTCTCTCTCTCTCTCTCTCTCTCTCTCTCTCTCTCTCACTTTTCTCCCTCCCTCTCTCTCTTTCTCTCCTTCCCTCTCTCTCTCTTTCTCTCATATTCTCTCTCTCTCATATTCTCCTTCTCCCTTTTTTATATTCTCTCTCTCTCTCTCTCTCTCTC